>NC_136906.1:38659884-38848077 GCF_949606895.1 Notothenia rossii | reverse complement strand
GTGTGTGTGTGTGTGTGTGTGTGTGTGTGTGTGTGTGTGTGTGTGTGTGTGTGTGTGTGTGTGTGTGTGTGTGTGTGTGTGTGTGTGTGTGTGTGTGTGTGTGTGTGTGTGTGTGTGTGTGTGTGTGTGTGTGTCAGGATAACCTCCTTTTGGACATGTACCTGGCCCCACATGTCAAGACACTGTACAGCCAGATCAGGAACAGGGCCCTTATTCAGGTGAGACATAATAATACATGGGACTTTTATAGCGCTTTTCATGAAACTCAAAGACACTTTGACAGAGAATTAACAAAACACAACAAAAAAAAATACAAAGAAATACAAAAAAAGATAAACAAAACAGAAAAAATACGGGGGGAGGGGGGTGGTCAGTGGTTGAATGCAGTGTTGAACACGTATTTTTTCCTGATGTTGAAAAGCATATTTGTATCACTTTGCTGAGAAGAAAAGTATTTCTAAAAATAAATACTAGATCTGTGTGGAGTGATGAGTATACTGTGACCTTCCTCACAATATATACACCAAACAAAAAGGAATGTCATAATGTTCCACATTTGAATGTCACATCATTGTGTCCCCTGGACTGCACTATTAGTTCTGGAGCTCTCCAGGGTGCTGAAACACTCAACTACATTGCAGGGGGGTGTATAGAGTGGCGAAGTCACGCCCATCTACTTCCGGTCCATGGGACCTTATTTCGGAAAATGTATGTATTGAAGTCAATGGAGAGAGAAAACTTATCTTTCAATCCCGTTTGAATTGTGCCATGAATTACACATACGATGTTTGTCAATCTTAAAAAATAATTTCCATGTCAAAAAAGCCAAAGTTTGTCGTAAAACTGTTGAAATATAAGACTATGAAAGATACGCAACTACAAATCCTAGAGTCGCGTAAGTGATGTCACAATTGTTTTCCTCCACTAAGAGATAGCTAAGATCAGCGCCATATTGAAATCAGAACAGCATATAGCTTGCACATCTTCCGGCGCAGACTGAAAACTCATCTCTTTCGACTCCACTTCGAGCGATAGAATTACTAACAAAGCACTTATATACTAATAAAGGACTGGCTTATCTAAAGCCAGTTGAGTAGCACTTGAAATGTTTGGCTCTATGAAACCTGATGTTTTTATATGATTCTGTTTTCTTCAAGGTTGTATCTTCCTGGTCGAATGTACTTATTGTAAGTCGCTTTGAATACAAGCGTCAGCTAAATGCAATGTAATGTAATATAATCTATCTATATGGCGCTGGCTAAGATAAGATAACTTTAACAAGATGCCTGTGTGCTAAGTACCGGGTTGTTATCATACCAGCAATGGGTCTGGCTCGTTCTTTCGCTTCCCGTCTGATGAAAGGACCAGGAGTGGCTGGATCAAGTTAGCTAGTAGCTAGCACGTTAGTTAGCATTACAGCCTTGTCATTTGTATTAGCCTTAACATGAAGTAACATTAAGTAACCAAACATGTTAAACAGTAAGAGTAGTAGTCATATTTCGTGAACCCTTTGAAGAGTACTGTCACACCGTTGTGATCATTCTATAATACACAATTTAAGCCCGGGGGAGAAATGCTAACGCTAGCATCGGCGATCGCCGATCTTTTCTACTTCATGCTATCTGCACAAATGGTTGACATTAATCATTAAAAAGACCAGGCAGTTCAGAGAGAATCAAAGGAAGGCAGACAGGCAGCTTTGCATGACATTTTCTGGACTCGTTTCATTGTGGTGATAGTGAGGGTAGTCAATCGTTTTGTTGACAAGACAGTAGTGACGGCCATCTTGGTGACATGTGTTGTTCTGCTAGACCGGAGTTGTAGTTCATTCAGCATTTCACACAAACAAATGTGTTACTTCACAGTTTTACGACATTTTTATTTTTTTGACTTGCAAAATTATCTTTTAAATTGAAACATATGTGTAATTGATGGCACAATTCAAACGGGATCGAAAGATAATCTTTCTCTCTCCATTGACTTCAATACATAATTTTTTCGAAATAAGGTCCCATGGAGGTCCACCGGAAGGGGATGGACTTCGCCACTCTATGATCCGGGAACTGCTCAGAAACCTCCTTTATTGTCAATGTATGTGTACTTTTTTCAATAATCTTAGATTTTGGCCAACACAGCAAGCAAAGAATAGATAAAAACGAAACAAACCAATAAAAGTACTTAACAAACCCAAAATAAATTGTATATAAAACATACTGTATAAATATAATAAAGACTAGATGCAAATGAAACCAGGGTGCAATAAAAGTTTGTTTTAAAGAGACTGTGACACGAACCCAACAACTGTTGTGCAATGAAAGAGTGGGCTACTAGTAATCTCGAACCGTCAGTTTAAAAAAGAAAAAGCGATACCGTTCCGATAAATATCAATAATTTCGAACATCGCGGGGAAATTCCTTCGACTCATTTTGAGGTTTTGGGGGAAGCCGGAAGTGACGTCAATGCGGGAACGCTTCACTGTGCGGCGAGAGAGCCAAACACGGACAAAGTGTGCTGTCATGCGTAGAAATGGTGAATTACTGAGTTTAGGCACGTTAATAACGTTTTAATGAAGTTGACTACAGTATATTCATATTTGTCAGTGCTTTCATGTCAATTCGTGGAACATAAACATAAATGATCGTGGTGAAGATGATGATTAAATTAGGATTAAAAATCGGTAGTGAGAGCTGCTGAATTTCCTCCCGTCGGATGTGATATAAAAACATTTCAATTATTTTTGTAAACTCAAGTGGATGAAACTACATTTATTAGTGCTTTCATGTCAATTCGGCGAACATATCATACATTAAATAATCGTGAGGATGATGATTTAAAAATCTTTTGTTTGAGCCGGTCTGCATTTCCTGATGAGAAAACAAACCTTAGCTTTTTGTAGTTGCAGTCAGTGGTGTGGTGGGCGTTGGACGTGGGGGTACGCCGTACCCCCACTTATTTGAAGCATGATTTCTTTTTTTAATAGTCTAATACATCTAAAATCATTGCCAGTGTTATCAGTTGCAAGTGTGTGTTTGTTGTAATAATGACGAAAACATAATAGGCAGATTTCACAGTAATTATAATAAAAACGTAGCTCAAGCATTTATGCAACTTGATTTGAAGCGTGTGTGTGTGAGGGGCAGAACTGTGTGTGTAGGGTGACCAGGTGTCCCGCACTGTGCGGGACTGCACACACAGCATTTTTATTATTTGTCCTGCGTCCCACACATTGAGACTATGTCCCGCATTTGAGTGATAGTCGCGCAGAAAGGCCGGATCGGTTCGCTGTCAGCCGGCACCGCCCTTTATTATTATATTGTCTAAACGGCATCATGTAAGTTGCGCTGACAGGCGACACAGAGGTCCCCAAGCCCCCCCCCCCCCCCCCCCCCGTTGACAGTTCACGAGCGCGTCCATAGTGTCTCCCGTCCACCCAGTTAAACATCCCCACTACACCACTGGTTGTAGTAGTACACCAACATGGATTAAACGTGTGTTTTTTTTTACCACAATGTTGGGGAAATTAATGGATAAAATGCACGGATTATTATTATTATTATTATTATTATTATTATTATTATTATTCCCACTCCGATCGGGACACTAGGTCCACCGTTTCCCCGCAGCGAGGCTCCCCCCGTTGACAGTTTACGTGGGCTGGGCTGGGTGCAGTGGCGGACTGGCCATCGGGACGAATCCCGATGGGCCGGTACCGAAGTGGGCCGGTCGGATAAGTCACTAGCACATCCCCCACTCCCCCCGTTGACAATTTACTAGTTGTACCGAAGTGGGCCGGTCGAGAGTCCCGGGCTGATTTTTAGTCCCAGTCCACCACTGGCTACATGACCGTATGATCGCCCATATTGACGCACCTAATTCCTAAACTTCTAACAGATACAAAATAAACCGATCCTTCAGCCTCATATGAGCTCTCAGACACGTTCAAAATTAAACTGTCATTGCTGTCTGAGCTTGCTGCTGTGTGCTCCATCGTGCGTTTACATGCAGATGCTGGGATCCTGAACGGTGCAGCTGGAGCGCTGTGCCCGCATTGACGTCACCCATAATTTGGCGGGACTTGAAGAATCCCCGAGAAGATCCAGGAAATGGTCAACATTGAAGGGCAGATTAATGGTTATCAAAGTACAAATATCCAAAATCAGTTCAGTAACGGTTTTCAAGGGGACAATATTTACTCAAATTGATGGGTTTGGATGATGGGGGAAAATCGTGTCACAGGCTCTTTAAGCTTACACAGAAAACAAGACACTGACTGCTTCAAAAGCTCTGTTCAGCTAAATCAAATAAAAATAAGAACAAGTACCATCTAATAGTATAATTACAGACATGTGACAGTTATGTTTGTTCAGTATTTCAGCCCCTACGTGTCAGCTGATATGACTAAGATGGCGCAGGCCTTCAACACCACAGTAGCTGCTCTGGAGGACGAGCTCACTCAGCTCATACTGGAGGGGCTCATCAACGCACGCATCGACTCCCACAGCAAGGTGACACACTTATACAATTATATGTTGACCAGTTAGTCATTTTCCATATGAAACATCACTGACTGGTACTGTCTCATAGATCCTGTATGCGAGGGATGTGGACCAGAGGAGCACCACCTTTGAGAAGTCGATCCACATGGGCAAAGAGTTCCAGAGACGAGCCAAAGCCATGATCCTCCGAGCGGCCGTGCTCCGCAACCAGATCCACGTCAAGGTACAAACATCTCTACATCACATAACGTCTACGTTAATGTTAACACACTAACAGATGACAATGCAAAAAGCTTAATTTGATTATTTTAGCTAAGGTTAGGTTGCTAACAACATTAGCATAGCTAGCTAACTTAAGCAAAGTCATGTAGGCAAATGATTGGCTGCTTGACATTTTGCAACTTCATTTTATAAGTAACAGTTATATCACAATATGTAGGTTGCATTGTTGACTATGATGTAATTGGTGGAAGTGGCTTATCCTAAAAAATGAATGCATGCTGTCGTATCCTGCACTGTAAAAAAAAAACTCGTTAACTGTTTTTCACATACTGGCAGCAGCGGCTGCCAGTATGTGAAAAACAGTTTAAAAAAAAAAAAATGTATTAGATTTGTATGATCAAACACTAAAATAAATACAAAACCTAAAGTTCTACAGCTAGAATAATGTTATTTTACAGCTTTTTTCTAACATTTTCCAATCAAACAGGTTCAACAAAATTATATCACAAAATGTTCTGTAGGAAACAATTACTGAAAACTTAAAATATAAAAATATTTGTAGAATTATAGTACAACTAATGAATACAGCATTTAATATTTAAACATCATACTTATAAACAGTAGAAACAAAAAGTAAGTTGAATTTTTTAAGATTACTTTGAAACATTCTCAACTGAAAATAACAGAAATTGCAAAATGGCGACATATGTTCACATTGTCCATTTGAAGGAGCAGTGTGCAGGATTTAGTACGTCTAACAATGGGGATGTAGGTTCCAACCAATGGATAACTTGTTCACTCACCCTCCTATCCCAAGTTTGTAGGATAATGTATATTGGCTGCAAAAAACAACTTGAGGCCCAATCATGTTTCCTCTGTCCATTCTGCGCTACTGTAGACGTGGCAGTGCAACCTAGAGCAGGGGCTCCCAAAGTGGGGGTCGCGACACCCCCCCCCCCGAGTGGGGGTCGCGGGATGATTACAAAACAAAAATGGAAAATTAAAAAAAAAAAAAATTATAAAAAACAATGGATTAATTTTTTTATAATTAATTTTTTTTTTTATTATTAATAATAACGTTTGCATACACATTTTCAGGGGCAGACTAGCCATCTGCATCATTTCCCCGCAACGAGGCTCCCCCTTTTACAATCCACTAGCGCAGTGTTTTTCAAACTTTTTCATACCAAGGACCACTTAACCAATAAAAAACACTCATGGACCACCTAACTCCACAAATATCCAAAAACAATAGGCCTACTTACCCATTCCAACAGTATATAACAAATTACAGCCTAATAATGACAGCTTAACCTTCTCTATATTGCCTCGTTCACACATTACATCAACAATAGAAATACAACTACAGATTGTATAAGCATTTAGTTCAAATGCGATTTAAAATCCTCTCAGGTTTTACACCTCTTATTATGAAATGTAGACTACATTTATTATTTAGTATTATTTTAAACACAAGTTTATGTCCGAGCCAACAGACTCACAGATTGTTGGCTACTGAGAGATATGCAAAATACACCGCATGTAGTACGACAAAAACCTCCGCTGTGGATTTTCAAAACAAAATACAATAAAACTATGGTCGCAGGCCCAAGTTTAACTCTCTGAGGCCTGCATGGTCTGTCTACAAAACAAAAATTAAAAAAACGTTTACGCAGCCCCAACAACAGCCTCTGATCATCAACAGACTTCATGCAATGCTTCATCAGATGCATATATTAGATGATAATCTCTATCTCACTCCTAACACATCTAAATCTACTTTCAGCATGGATAAATGTTCATATAATACATCCCTTGTTTGTTCTATATGCTTCTTGAAATCCTAAAAAACACATCGTTTTTCTAGAACAGATTACAAATCGCCTGAAAATGGTAAACAAGTGGCAACATGCTTGACGGAAGTGTTGCACTGAGCTTTTGTTAATTTTACCTCGAGCCAAACTTGTGAAAATTGTTTCTGAAATCCCTTTCTCTTAAAGTGAATAAATAAAATAAAAAACAATGGAGCTTACCCTAAAACTAACCACTGGATTGATTGTCTAACATGACCTAGTCCATAAATGAGGTAAGGGTGGGAACAATCAAACGCACCCTCCCAGGCACTGCGTGTTAGCGAAGTGCAACTGGGATTTCGAAGAGGAAGATATGCTTGGTCAATTCTTAATAAAAAAGAAAAACCAACAAATGGAGCACTTGAGTTTTCACTAGCAGTGCCTAGCTACAGCTGCGGAGCTTCGGTCAATACCACTAACAGTCTATTTCCTTAAAATGGTACATATTGCTGAATCTATATTTTCATCTTCAGGTGATTTAATCTGCATAAGGTCCCTGCACAATAAGATTCAAGCATTTTGTAATCCAGTGAGGAAATTCAAGACCAGTAAATATTGATTGATTAAACAACGCTAAAATAAAATGTTAGTGTTTTCTTCAAACTCAGACTCTCTGCTGCGGTTGTACCTCAAAGACAAAAACAATTGTCTGATTGACTTGACTGAACAAGGTCTGATTGTACTGTACCAGTGTGCGAAAAAGTACACGTCCCACCGTCCGGGACGTGTTATTTACAATATCGGACAAGTAGATCTTTCAATTGACTTGTCCGGCGGACAAGTGACGTTTTTCGGGGCGGGAAGTGTAGCACAGTGGCAGGGTTGGAAAGCAAAAGTCGGTTCCGAGTAGGAATAAATAACAATTCTCCGGTACCGGGATTAATAGGAGTTGTGAGGACAGGAGGCGGAGCCCCACGGACCGCAGCTCTCTCTCTATGCTCCGTATCAGCTGTTCGCTGCACGGTGCAGCTCAGCGTGTCTCTCTCTCTTTCTACGCACAGTGGATTCGCTGCCCGTTTAACAGTCTCATCTTTGTCAAACTTTCTTATGTTCTTTCTCTAACACGTAATGAAGGTTATTAAGCGTTTTAGCTCATGTGTTGTTAATATTGACCACCATTTCCTTTTATGAAGTGAAGCAGCCTCACTGTCTGTGTCCTCGCGCTGTCCTCACATCCCCGGACCCCCAGACTCGGAGGAGCACAGGGATGTCAGTATTGTTTATGAAGCAGGGTATAGAAAGTAGCTACATTATTGAAATGAAAATACTATTTATTTACTTTTACAAACAGTGAGCAGCTGGGCAGCTGCAGCATGTGTATTGCAGGACATGTGTAAGCGTGCAAGCGTCTTTGAGTTGTAGAAAAGCGCTAGGCCTTAGGCTATAAATATAATGTAGTATTATTATTACTATTATTATTATTAGGCCTATGGGTTGCAGATGTGTGGTTGGACTGTGTCTCACAGGCAGGTTGTAGTGTAACATCAGAGGAGACTTGACCAATTGTACATTCTCAAACTGCACCATTTAGAACTAACTAAACAATGCAGAGATTATTTTTATATAATTGTATTCAATAACCGTAAGAAATTAAACAGTATGAAGTTATTTGTAAATAGGAATACAAATTTGACTTAATGTTTTCATAAATATATTTTTCTCCCAGTTTGTCATGGGACTTATTTTTACCCTCTCAAAGAACCGGAACAGAGAACCGAAAATAACTGGAATCGAAAAGCAGAACCGGAATCGTTAAAATCCAAACGATACCCAACCTTATGTGTGATGCAGTAAAATCTTACCGCTCACTTACATAAGCGGTGTTGTAAAAAATGTGGGAAAATACGATGGCGAAGAAGAAGATTCCAGTGTCCCCAATTTTTGTCCATTCTGGACAAGTGAAAAATGTATTCGGACAACTAAATTGCCAAACTCACTTGTCCATGGACAAGTACTCTCTAAAAACGTTTTCTACAATGTGGGCTATTTTTAAATACTTTACTAAACCACATTCAATATTGTGTTAGACACAAGTTAGTTATTACTCACATATCAAAGTCTTTTCATCTGCAAGATGGAAGAATAGCTGGGTGCTGCCTGGAGAGACTGATGAGAGGGACACAAGCTGGCGTCAGCAGCTTTCCACACGAAGCCATCACATCTTCTCTTCCATAGTCCTCACTGTCCACTGATGCTCTGTCAAAAGAGTGAACATCACAGCTGTCATGTTAACCCTTTGTTACACAACATACAACCAACATGTGTCAAAAGTGACCCAAATTAGTTTTAATTGTAAATATCTTTGCAATATTGACGTGGATGTTTCAAATGTGAACGACAGGCGCGGACAGTTCTCATTGGCAGGTTTCTTCGATTACGTTTATAAATAACAGTGTGTGTTTTAAACCTTGAGATTTCTCCACTTTTTATGATTTTTAATGATATTGTCAACTGTAGATGTTTACAATATAGTAAGTTAGGAATTTAATGAGAACATATTTATTTACTTTTGTTTCAACATTGGATATTTTGTGTTTGTGGTGGATTCAATCGAATATTGAGAAAATGATTTATGTAAAAAAATTGTACTTACATTTTAAGTTTTTTTATTTGACGCTTTTTTTTTACAGTTTTATGTTTACCTTAAAATTACAAAGAAATATCTTAAAGTCTTATAATAGTAATACACTTTTATATTACGAGTTAGATATTTAATTACAGATAATACTTTTTATTTTACGTACATCTGCATGTATTTTCTGAAAGTGCAAAAATACTGTAAATATTATATAGTACATTTACTGTAAAAAAAAAGAGGAAATGAACGTTATTTGTTGTTGTCAGAATACTTAAAATAATGTTTTGGGTTGTTAATTTATAGTTAATATCTGTCATTTTTCAGGATTTTGCAAGTTATTAAAAAAAACACAATAATTACTATACAAATTTACAGTTATTTCCTGTAAAATTACGATCTTTTTTTACGGTGTATGACGTTCAGCTCTGGCGTAGGAGTGGGGGGGATCTTCCCATCAAGTTCCTCCTTACACGGCTACATCAGTGTACTGCTGTAATTCAGTATTGCACTCTCATGAGAGACAGATGAAGAAAGACAGGCAGCTGATCCTCACCGTGATATGTATTGATTATTTTAGATGAAACTCTGGGACATTAAACGGAGAGCTTGTTAACTTAACTGGTGTTGTGTCTCCTCCTCAGTCCCCCCCCAGAGAAGGCAGCCAGGGAGAATTGACACCTGCCAACAGCCAGACCAGGATGAGCACCAACATGTGAGGAGGGGAGGCTCACCCACCCATTCATCCACACCAACCCCCAGCCCCGCCCACTTCCTGTTTCTCTGCTGAAGAAACAATATAAAGACTTGAATGTTCTGAAACGATCTCTGATATCCTGTCAGCTGATCAATCCTCTGTCAGGCTGCTCATCTGGAGGTCTGGACAAGAGGAAAGTGTGTTTTGATGAAAGCTCAGCACGTACGCTGTGTGTGACTGTAGGAGATGCTCTGCTTACACATAAACAGGAACATGGTTTTAAAATAAAAACACTTCCCAAACCATACACTCACTGTTTTTTATTATAATAAGCTCTGTTGTCACGTGAAACTTTATCAGTATAACACATTTAAACATTGACCAAGGTGCTGAGAATACAAAGCAAAAAATAATAATAAACGAATATATAACAAGATTAACATTATAGTAAAAATAATTACAGCAGAACATATAATGAAGACCAGGAAGGTTTCCCATTTCTCTAATTTCCCCTCCTCAACTCCTATCCTTGTGTCTTAGTCCCGCCCACAGGAGATGCGAGCGGAGGAGTCGATGAGGGGAAGCAGCAGGCGGTTAGAGAAATGTGAACTCCTCTCCTCTGGGCGGTCATTTTAAAGAGATGTCCATCAATGATGACCGGAGGCACAGCAGCCCTCTGTCTGATGGACAGATGTGTTCATGATGACTTATATATTTACTTTTAATTCATTCACAGTGTGGTATAATGAGACAATATCAGGCTACAGATGCGGAGACACACACACACACACACACACACACACACATATATTTATATACAGTGGGGCAAAAAAGTATTTAGTCAGCCACCAATTGTGCAAGTTCTCCCACTTAAAAAGATGAGAGGCCTGTAATTTTCATCCTAGGTACACGTCAACTATGAGAGACAGAATGGTGGTAAAGAATCCAGGAAATCACATTGTAGGATTTTTAATGAATTAATTGGTAAATTCCTCGGTAAAATAAGTATTTGGTCACCTACAAACAAACAAGATTTCTGGCTCTCACAGACCTGTAACTTCTTCTTTAAGAGCCTCCTCTGTCCTCCACTTGTTAACTGTATTAATGGCACCTGTTTGAACTCGTTATCAGTATAAAAGACACCTGTCCACAACCTCAAACAGTCACACTCCAAACTCCACTATGGCCAAGACCAAAGAGCTGTCAAAGGACACCAGAAACAAAATTGTAGACCTGCACCAGGCTGGGAAGACTGAATCTGCAATAGGTAAGCAGCTTGGTGTGAAGAAATCAACTGTGGGAGCAATTATTAGAAAATGGAAGACATACAAGACCACTGATAATCTCCCTCGATCTAGGGCTCCACGCAAGATCTCACCCCGTGGGGTCAAAATGATCACAAGAACAGTGAGCAAAAATCCCAGAACCACACGGGGGGACCTAGTCAATGACCTGCAGAGAGCTGGGACCAAAGTAACAAAGGCTACAATCAGTAACACACTACGTCGCCAGGGACTCAAATCCTGCAGTGCCAGACGTGTCCCCCTGCTTAAGCCAGTACATGTCCAGGCCCGTCTGAAGTTTGCTAGAGAGCATTTAGATGATCCAGAAGAGGATTGGGAGAATGTCATATGGTCAGATGAAACCAAAATAGAACTTTTTGGTAAAAACTCAACTAGACGTGTTTGGAGGAGAAAGAATGCTGAGTTGCATCCAAAGAACACCATACCTACTGTGGCCTAGCCAGTCTCCAGATCTCAACCCCATAGAAAATCTTTGGAGGGAGTTGAAAGTCCGTGTTGCCCAGCGACAGCCCCAAAACATCACTGCTCTAGAGGAGATCTGTATGGAGGAATGGGCCAAAATACCAGCAACAGTGTGTGAAAACCTTGTGAAGACTTACAGAAAACGTTTGACCTCTGTCATTGCCAACAAAGGGTATATAACAAAGTATTGAGATGAACTTTTGTTATTGACCAAATACTTATTTTCCACCATAATTTGCAAATAAAGTCTTTAAAAATCAGACAATGTGATTTTCTGGATTCTTTCCCCCCATTCTGTCTCTCATAGTTGAGGTATACCTAGGATGCAAATTACAGGCCTCTCATCTTTTTAAGTGGGAGAACTTGCACAATGGGTGGCTGACTAAATACTTTTTTGCCCCACTGTATATACAATTTCAGAATCAAACAAGTATGAGAGCACTCGCATAATAAAGTAACACTATCAGAGACTGGATATTAGGGGTGTTGAAATTAATCGTTTCTATGATGCATCGCGTTGCGGACGTGGACGATTCTGCAGTGACAGAACATAATCGATTATAGCGTAGTAACGTTGCTTCCTGATTTTACGGCCGCGGCTTTACAATAATGTTTTCTATCACTTTAATATCAAATTGGTCTGTGACGAGGAGATCAGGGAACAGACGTGGCAACTGCATAGTGACACCACAGACGGAGCAGTCTGCTTTATCCACCAACACAAGATCACCAGTCCAGAACCAACAACAGAAGGACCCGCTCTGAATCACTCTGTGTTGCTGCGGCTCAGACACACAGGGATTTATTTCAGCTCTCCGCTCCCCTATTATCAGAGCTAACCCTTTAGAGCAGGGGTTCCCAAACTTTTTCAGCATGAAACCCAAAACAGAAATGTTGTGGTCCTAAGGGACCCAAGCTCAAAAAATGTCATGATTTTCAATAATATCTACAGTTATAAACAAAGAATGCAACACGCCATGAATTTAAAATGTAAATGAAAATATTTATTTAATTATAAAAGTGCATCGCAGCAATTAGGTTTCTCACCATAACAACATTCCCTTTGAGCTTGCCCAGAAAAAATAAGGGTCAAAGCAGAAAGACGAAACATGGGACGTGCAGTCAAGTATATACAGTACAAATCAAATTTAAATTATACAATTATCAAAAGTGCAATATTAAGTTTATCGCTAGCTTAAAAACTATGTCCACACCATTTTAATCTATTTTAAATGAACAAAGAACAAACATGTTGTAAACAGAAAGGGACAAAACACTAACTATAGGAAGTGCAGTCAAGTGTATACAGTACATCACAGGTGAAACCAAATTTTAATTATCAGAAGTGCAACATTAAGTTTGTCACTAGATCAAAAACTATGTACACACATTTTTTAAACACTTTTAAATGAACAGAGCTGTTGTAAAACACTCTGAGAGAGAGACAAAGAAACTCCAACACTTTGCAACTGATTAACTTTTTTTTGTGGAGGCTGACTTGATAGGATGCCCTCAGTGCCCTTCTGTTCCCTTTGAATGCCTGAAAATAACAGAGAAGATATTATCATTAACATTGCTGGGTTATTGGGTGATTTTTAATACCAGCCGGCGTACGCTGTATACCCAATGTTGAAATACCTATTCTGAACGTGAAATCAATAAAGTATGCTCTCAAATTTGCATGCTCTTGAATAAAGATAGGGAATAACCCCCATATGTATTCCTATGTGCATCACACAGCAGCAGTCACGTCCGTGCGGCTGATACTTTCTCTCGCTTTCCTTCTCATAATGCCGGTCACTTTCCCTCTAATCTACCTGTGGTTATTGTTTCTCTGTTTTTCTCCCGGACGTTTTAAAAACATTTCAGGCTCCTAAACACCGCTCTGTGCCGCTGCAGAATGTAGTGGACTCGCGAGAGCGCGCAGCTGGCGTTCAGCTCCGGGGCTTAGTCAGCATTTCATCCAACTTTGCATTAACAAAACAATTTCACAACAGACCCTGACAAACTCACAAACACACAAAACAAAGGATTAAAATGAGTGACTTACTTTTCCGCCGTCAAAACACTGCTTCTTGAAAGACTCTTCTTTGCAGATGAAAAAATCCTTCGATTTGTCCCGATGCAGAGGAGGTTTTGTTTGGAGATGCCGGTCCAATTGATTAATTTTCAAGCTTTCGTTACTGAGCACCTCTCCACATAAAACACACTGAGGCCGCTCCTCTCCATTTCTAACAGCTTTTGTGAAGCCAACGTTTAAAAACTCCTCTTTGTATCATCTTTTTGCCATCATGTACGATCGGGATTAATCAACAGACAATAAACAGACAGCGCGAAAACTTTCGCGGGGGACGCGTCAGAGCTGATACAAATACTATATTTTATTTTTAGTTTATTTGTATTTAGAAAATTAAATCATTCAATATACAATGCTCTATTGCATAATTTCATTTTCAAAATAAAAAATAAAATAAAAAAATTGTATTTGCAACGCAGCCATCAGCTCTGACACTGTGTTTGTGTAGCAATGCATTTTACTGCGACCCAATCAAAACGGGTCCGACCCTGAGTTTGGGAAAGGCTGCTTTAGAGGATGCGGCCCCCACCTCCTCTTTTTGCGGCCCTCAGATTCATTTATAAACAACGTAATTAATAAAAAAATATATATCTTTTTTTTTACTTTTAGTACTGATACCGTCCACTAGACTCCTAGTTACGTCGCGAGCTGCGTACATGATTTCAAATACATTTGTGTGTATTGTGTTTGTCCCGGGGAAACACTCACAAGAAACACCGGCTGATGTTATGCCTGCTGTGACGTTAAGTTACCTCTTGTCATAATGCCGTTAAAAGCTTAAAAGTTGTATTTATCATCTGAATTTGGCGAAAAAAGTTTAATATTCTTAACCAAGACTGTTTATTTGAAATCAGATGAAAACAAACTGTCCTGCTGTGTTATCTATGATTACTACGCTTTTCATTCATAATTTCAGCGGGAGGGAGGGGGAGTGGTGCTGAGGAACAGCAGAGTGCGGGCTGACAGGTGTCTGTGTTGACATTCCCCTTATTGTGGAATAAGGGGAATGCAGAGACTGGCTACAAGTGTTTTAGGTTCAAGTTAGATAACTAATATCTGGGTTAGTGTTCATGACTTCATGTCATTTTAATGGTTAATCTCAATACTCACACATTTTCCGTGCTTTCCAATAGTTTAAAAATAGTTTTATTCCACTGTTTAATAACCTGTTAAATACAAACATGTCACTTGTAAAAATGAAATAACATTTCTGCGAACTGATATTTGCTTAGTGAGCTTATTAGAGGATGTTCCCATTTTTGGGGGATGTTCCCTTTGATTGTAAAATGTCAATGAAGATGTCAGACTTAGTATATTAATAATTACATACAACACATGGAATTTGTGTGTGTGTGTGTTCCAAGTGAATTTGTGGCACCCTGGTGCCCAGTACATCAATGATGTGGCTCCCACCACCATCAAAGTTGCCCATCCCTGCTTTAGAGCAATTCCAAGATGGCGGCAGGCAGTTCTGGCGCAGTGGCAGCAATCTATCTCTGCATGATTGTCCTAAATCTTAAACCTCTGTAGCTACACCACTCATCTTGCCCCCGTGGTAAAACAACATGTTGAGGATACATCATTATCTTCACCTGCAACATCGTTGAATATCAAGCACTTCGGCCATGGTCGGCATATTATCTACAGTTCATTCATCTGGCACTCCTGGCAGACTCTCTCAAACAAAAAAAAGGGACTAAAACGAAAAGAGGAGAATACTGGGCTATTGGCTCTGCTGTGTCTCTTGCTCTCGGGAGATATCCACCCGTGTCCGGGTCTCGGCGTTGTTTCCAGCGACCTGGCGGCCCAGTGAATCAAGCCAAAATAGTGTGGGATCCTCGGTGCAAACCGAAGGGACTATTCAGTGGACATTTCCGCAGCATCTGCAATAAACATGAACAGCTAGAACATCTCCTCCTTGAGTTCAATATTGATTGTTTGGGAATATCTGAATCTTGGCTAAAACAGTCGTCACCATCCACTCTTGTATCTATGTCAGGATATAATGTGTTTAGGAAGGGCAGACTGAAGGGAAAAGGAGGATGTGTTGCTTTATGTGAGGAATACCTTTACTTGTAGGGAGATTGCACTCCCAGCTAATATTGAGTTTGATTATGTTGGTGTGGAAATCACACTGAGGAAATGTCCCTCACCATGATTTGCCTGTATCGACATCCCACCGCTAAGGTGGATTTCTATGACCAGGTAAAACTCCTGCTGAATTCCTGTGACTCCAACAAAGAGCTAATTATTGTAGGAGACTTTAATATCAACTGGAATGCCAAAAAAAATAGAAAGAGCTTAAAACGGATCATGGATAATCACAATTTAATATGGATAAACCGACTAGAATAACCAAAACCTCTAAAGGCCCTGACACACTAGGCAGTCACCAGAGAACTCGCCGACGCCGTGTTCTCCTGCGTGTTGGCCATGTGTCGCACTGGAACACACCGCAAAGGCTTCAGCCGAGCACGTACGAACTGCGCATGCGTGAGTGGCAATAACTCTCCTTACCAGCAGGCGGCGGTAGTGTTTATTCGTCATTCAAAAGAGGCAACAACCGGAAGACAGAGAAGAAGAACAGACTCCGTGATATAAACAAGCCCCCAGGAAGTGCGCCGGACACTGAGTAGAATATTCGTTGTGGCCAAACGGCGGTACTACACTTCCTTTAGGTTGCTGGGCCCGGAAACACTTTTTCCCATTAACTTACATGGGTCTGGATGTATGGCTCGGGAAGATGGCGGAGTAAGAAGCAACAACGTTGCAGGCTCGTAGTAAAAGTTTAGATTTGAGTCCTTTACTGCAAAACCGACAGGCAATAGCTTATTCATGATACATTTTAAGTTAGTATAGAAGCTTAAATAGTCACATTTTACTTTAATTCTCCAGTTACCAACACTTTTGACATAAAGTGCCTGCTAGCATGACCGACCACGATTACAACTTAAAAGTTCTCCGTGAGGCGTGTGACGACTCGGTTATTGAGGACATGGAAGCGAACAACTCTAAGGGACACAAAATAAATTGGGACCACTCACCAACTAAAGGACCGAATCCAAAGAAATCAAAGGTTCATGGCGAAACACAAATGGCAGAGGATAGCAGCAGCACCATTCTCCAGGCGATACAAGTCTTATCCGGAAAAATTGATGAACAGACAGAGCTGTTAAAAAAGTTTGAAAAACGCATTGAAGCAAACACTGAAGCAGCTAAAGAAAATAAGAAAGACATTTCTGCTCTTCAGAAAAAGTTTGATGATCTTCTGAAAGATAACACTTTATTACGTAAGTCTGGCGAGGAGCAAGCCCGCTACAAACAGAGGTGGAATCTGAGGATGAATGGTCTGCTTGAAAAAGAAGGAGAAAACACAAGAGAAGCAGTTATCGGGATACTCACAAGAGTTGTTCCGCTGTCTGTGTAAAAGCTGCGTGACTCAGTAGACACTGTCCATCGGCTGGGTGTGAAGGGTAATGCAGCTACTTCCAACAGCACACCGCGGTCAATCATCATTCAGTTCGGGATGAGGACTGTTCGTGACGAGATCTGGAAAAAGTCCAAAGATGCGAGAGTCTGCAGCGAGATGCACATTTGTTTCAAAGAGGATTTCTCCAAGGAGGACCGGGAGGCTCGCTCCAAGCTGTGGCCACTGGTTCAAGAAGCCAGGAGAAAGGGGAAGAGAGCTTTTCTGAAGGAAGGCTGAGAGACAGCAAGCGCATTTCGTGGCATCTGCGGGCAGTGGCAAGTACTTCCGGCATCTGCCACAGAGGCCGCTACTCCGTGGTATCTGTGGCAAGTATATGCCACAGCCACAACTTGCCGTGGCAAGTAAATGCCACAACCATGCCAGTATATGCCACAACTTATGCCACAACTTGCCGTGACAAGTATATGCCACAACTTGCCGTGGCAAGTAAATGCCACAAGTTAAGAGTTAAGAGAAGGTTTACCGTAGCTGCCACCCGCCTTCCGTGGCAAATGCTGATATTTAAACCCGTATTTATCGCGTAAAATGTCGCTGTTTTGGCATGACTTTATCGGACTGATCTGTACACAAGACTGATGATCTGTTACTGATGGTCCGATCATATTTTTTAAAAAGATTAAACATATGTTCAGATTTTACTTGGAGAACGTGGTTTGTTAAAATAAATAAACGTGCTATTTTTATGATAATACTGAAGATATATTATTAGTAAGTTGACCTAAAGATCTAACATTGTTGACCAGAGGTGGGAAATAGGCTAACTTGTATACTCAAGTACTGTACTTGTGATTTAGAAATAGCCTAGTTGTACTTTAGTTGAGTATGTAAATGGTATGTTACGTAGTAGGCTACTTACCCCACTACAACTCAGAGGTAAATTGTGTAATTGTAGCCTACTCCCCTACATTTATTTAATACGCTACCTTTAGTTACTTACTACAGATTCTGATTAATGATGATACATATAATCAAGTCTTAAATCAGACTTTATAGTTACTCCTGGAGTAAATTCACAAGATACCCTACTACAGTATACAAAGTCATTAAAACTAGCTGCACCTTTACCAGCTTTGAGAACACTTTCATGATCAATCATTATAATGAAAACATGTAATATGCACTTTAAGTATATTGTTATGCTGATCATTTTGCGCTTTTACTTGAGTAACATTTTAATGCATGACTTTTACTTGTAACAGAGTATTCCAACATTTAGGTTGGCTACTTCTACTTTTACTTCACACTAGAATCACAAGGGGTCGCTGTATAGCCTACCTAAAACCACCAACGTGTCAAATGAACGAATGCATTGATTTTCAAGGTACAATGTTATTTTATTTATCATACTAGAACACAATGAGTGTTGCCACTACATTGCCGTGGCATGTGCCTTGGCATTTGTGGCATCTCCCACAGAGGCCACTACTCTGTGGCATCTGTGGCAAGTATATGCCACAGCCACAACTTGCCGTGGCAAGTAGGCTATATGCCACAACTTGCCGTGGCAAGTATATGCCACAACTTGCCGTGGCAAGTAAATGCCACAGATGCCACAACTTGCCGTGGCAAGCATATGCCACAACTTGCCGTGGCAAGTATTTGCCACAACTTGCCGTGGCAAGTAAATGCCACAGATGCCACAACTTGCCGTGGCAAGCATATGCCACAACTTGCCGTGGCAAGTATTTGCCACAACTTGCCGTGGCAAGTAAATGCCACAGATGCCACAACTTGCCGTGGCAAGCATATGCCACAACTTGCCGTGGCAAGCATATGCCACAACTTGCCGTGGCATTTGCGCATGCTGAACGGGAGTTGCCACAAGATGCCAGAGTTAAGAGAAGTTTTACGGTAGCTGCCACTCGCCTTCCGTGGCAAATGCTGATATTTAAACTCGTATTTATCGTGTAAAATGTCGCTGTTTAGGCATGACTTTATCGGACTGATCTGTACACAGGACTGATGTGCGATCTCTATTTTTCAAAAAGATAATAAATTATCATTTATATTCAATTTTACTTGGAATAGCCTAAGTGGTTTGCTAAAATAAACAAACGTGCTATATCTATGATAGTATGCTAAACATAGGCCTATATTGTAATAAAAAAATAAATATTGGCAAGTGAGCGTTGCAACGCAAGCCCTTGGCAATTGTCGCTTCTTGAGGGGAGTTTCCACTGCTTGCTACGATAACCAGGTGTATTGTTACTAGTAAAGACAAATAATTAAAAATAAATATCTGTATTGACACAGTGTACGTGTACAATATGTTATTAGACTTGGCTACAGACTTAGGGCAGCTGTAACTGATTGCAGTTGCCACTGCTAGTGAGATGCTAAGATTTATATTTTATAAATGAGGCAAAGGACAGTTATATTTGATTGTACACATGTATAAATGTGTTATTTTAAATCCAGGCATATGTACTTAATTTGTATTATTTGCGTTGTTAATAAACAGATTAATGTCATTGTATCTGTTTTGTTGTTTAATATTTAAATTCTGGTTGAACATTTTTATTTAAAGGCTTCAGATTATTCTTATTAGATATTGATATCGGTGAATCCAAACAAACCATGTTATTCCGTTAAGACCATCATGACAGTATATTAAAAATCAAGACACAATGCATGCTTTTTTATCCATCCTTTTATTGCGTTTTGAAAGTGGTTAACAATTAACATGAAGAATGTTCTCTTAAGCATGATACTCCAAGCAATCCTCATTTAACCGTATAAAGTTGATTTAATATGTTGAGGAAAGAGGGTTACAATGTAATATAATTACACCCTTGTTAAAACTTTTTGTGTGCATCAGTAAAAAGGTTATATGTCATGCATGCAAATATCAAATCATTGTGTTGCTAATTAACATAAACAGATTTTGATATGATACGTTGTATTTAATTTATTTATCTAAAATGTTGAAATCTTTGCGTTACAGCAAATAATAATAATAAAAATAAACAGGAAATAATTTACACATTATTAGTAGATATTTATCTACAGAGTATCTAAAGAATAAACAATATAGCCTACTGAATATGTAAGAATACACTACAATAAACCATCTCACTAAAACCAATAGAAACATATATTTGTCTTTCTTAACCCTTTCATCCATGAATTATGAAAGCCTCACTCAGGATTTTTTTACCAATTGTTTTTATTGCTCTTGGGGCATGAAAAACAAGATTTTAACTTTAGTTTATTTTTATCTATTTTTTTCAAATTTAGAACATTTAAAAATACATTTAAAAAAATAATTTTAAGGATGATGTTTTCCTTATTAATAAGTCACAAATCACAAACTCAGTAAATGAACACTCACATAACAAAAACACAGAAAATGACCACTAGTTGTCATAAAGTAAAACAGTAACAATAGGAAATTACAGTCTTTTCAAGTGAATGTATATATTTATATATAAAACAAACAATAGAAGCACACTTACTGTCAAGTAGCCTATACCAACATTAACATAAGATAATCCTTATGTGTATTATGTATGATGGAAATCCATCAAGGGTGAAAGGTTATATCATGTGCACAGCTATTGCTTATGGCAATGAAAATCGTATTGGTCCCGCCATGCGTTTTAGAAGGGGGATGATTTTAACCGTTTTTATTTCAGGGGGGATGCCATCCCCCCTCAACTCGAGTACCGACTATTATCATAAAAATAGCACGTTTATTTATTTTAACAAACCACGTTCTCCAAGTAAAATCTATAGAACATATGTTTAATCTTTTTGAAAAATATGATCGGACCATCAGTAACAGATCATCAGTCTTGTGTACAGATCAGTCCGATAAAGTCATGCTAAAACAGCGACATTTTACGCGATAAATACGGGTTTAAATATCAGCATTTGCAACGGAAGGCGAGTGGCAGCTACCGTAAACCTTCTCTTAACTCTTAACTTGTGGCATTTACTTGCCACGGCAAGTTGTGGCATATAGCCTACATGCCACGGCAAGTTGTGGCATATATAAGTTGTGGCATATACTTGCCACGGCAAGTTGTGGCATGGTTGTGGCATTTACTTGCCACGGCAAGTTGTGGCTGTGGCATATACTTGCCACAGATACCACATCTGTGGCATATACTTGCCACAGATACCACGGAGTAGCGGCCTCTGTGGCAGATGCCGGAAGTACTTGACACTGCCTGCAGATGCCACGAAATGAGCCAGGCCCTACTGGGAAGGCTTCGCGCTGATTGACAACAAAAGAGTGGACCCGGAATAACGTGAAAAACATCGCAGTAATTAACTGGAGGGACAGGGAGAAGGTTTTCGGTCCTCAGTAGGTATGCTGAAGTTCTCAGTTTGAGTGTTTTTAGGATTGGACTTGTCTCAGGTTATATTCAAAATGTTGTGAGCTATTGCACTAAATATGTTTGTTAAGGGCTACGTTACTCACTCCTGCGCATCGATATAGCATTCCTTTGCGCATTAACTTAAGGATTCTATCTTTGCTCTTTCAATGTTATCGTTCATATCCTTAAATGCTAGGGGGCTAAAAAACAATGTGAAACGTAAGGCAATTTTTCTTTTTTGTAAGGAACAAAAGGCAAATTGTGTTTTTCTGCAAGAAACTCATTCTGCAGAGGCAGACACTAAGTTCTGGAAAGTACAATGGGGAGACAACATTTTTTTCAGCCATGGATCATCACATTCGGCTGGACTGATGAATTTATTTAACAGGTTACCTGGAAATATAATTGACCACAGGAGTGATACAAACGGTCATTGGCTAATGATTGTGACTGATGTTAATGGGACTAATTACATACTGGTGTGTGTTTATGGATATAACAGAAAGATTAAAAACAATAATTTTCTTTCAATCTTGTGCCAAAAATTAGAGAAATGGAAAGTACTTTTTATGACTGATAAGATTATAATCGGAGGGGATTTTAATGTAGTTCCTGATGAGTGGTTAGATCGTCTTCCTTTAAGGGGACATTGTCATAATTTTAAAGGCCCAGTGAAGTGTGCACCTGTGCATGATCTGTTATGCTAATACGTATAGTAATGACCAAAATTGTCCATTGGAACCCATATAAAAAAATGTTGGAATAGCAACAAATTTGACGAGTTTTGAATTTTCCGGGGAAATCTGCAGTCGACCTTCGCCTTCGTGGGCGTGGCTTGCGATCTACTGCGTGACGTCACGAGATGGACGCCGCCGCACTGTTTACATTCACCACCGTTCATTTTTTCTCTTTTTCAAAGTCGAATTTCTCAACGTTTTTGAGCTAGTATTTTCCTGGAAAGTGTGTCGGAGTCGACTGGAAGTGATTGCCAATCGAGAAAACCTGACAATGGAGGCGACAGTGAAGAAAGAGGGATGAAAAACACAGGGGAAACGATGCATTGCCGCTGGCTGTAGTAATGTCAAGTCTGCCGAAGTGGCGATGTTTCTGTTCCCAAAAGATGAAGGTGAGCCTGGCTGGTGTCATTGTTTCGTAGATTATTTGATTGATCATGATAAATAAAGGCCAGTGGTCGATTCGAGAGAGAGAGAAAGAGAGACTGACAGAGTTACAGGGTTGTTGTTAGCATCTGGTGCTATCTCGGAGCTAACGGAGATTAGCTGTTTCAACAATAAGGAGAGGGAGAGTGCTCTCCTGTGGGACTGAGAGAGATAACGTCAGCTCAGGGAGGTAAACTGTAGCCTAAGTTATCTCAGTGGGTTTGGTGATCTATGTAAACAAATATTTCCATCTATGTAATATTAGTTGTATAAAATAGGTTAAGAAATCATTCCAATGTTTTTTGGTTATTGAAATATATGTTTCATATGAGTGTTGAGAGCTGTATCCATAAATCTCTTAATGTTGCCCTCAAAGTGCACCAGATTGATCACTTTCCTCATCTATCCTGTCCGAAAAGCTGTCCAAATCAATAATTTCTCTCACACTAGTATCACTTTCCAGAGTCTCCGCCATGTTTACAATCGCAACTGGGTACATCTTGTGACGTCACAGCCACTATCGTCTGCAACTTCCGTTAGGCTCAGACGGCAAAATTAATAATTCATTAATTAATTAATTATGAATTATTAAAAATTATTTTAGCCATGAACAGGCACAATGATATGTAAGGAATGAAACTGCCATTTCATTTTGGTGCAAAAACATGCACTTCACTGGGCCTTTAATGATTCTATTATTCACTTGGCCTCTAAACTTAATTTAACTGATGTTTGGAGAATAAATAATCCCTCAAAGGCACAATATACCTGGTTTAACTCTTCTAACAATGGTCAGTGTTCTAGGCTCGATTATTGGTTAATCTCTATTAGTTTAACTAATAATGTCTCAAAGTGTGACATTTCAGCATCACCCCTGACTGATCACTGTGTCATCTCTTTGTCCTTTTTACTATGCAACTTATGTCCCAATCTTAAACCTATATGGAAATTCAATAATAGTCTTTTAGAGAATGCAGATTTTTGTAAAAAGATCAAACAACTGATAAAAGAAACTCTGGCTTTGGATATGTCATCTCTCAGTAAATGGGAATGGTTTAAATTTAGTGTGAGACAGATTGCGATAAATTCCAGTAAATACTCCTCTAGATTAAAGAAACAAAAACAACAAGAGATGACAAGTGAAATTAATAATTTATGCCTTAAAGCTGAGTTATCATTGAATGAGCAAATTAAACTGAACAATTTACAAACTCAATTAGACAATATGTATTTGGAAAAAGCTAAGGGAGCTTTTATTCGTTCGAGAGCCCGATGGATTGAGCAAGGAGAGAAAAACACTTCTTATTTCTTCAATCTTGAAAAGCAAAGACAAGTGAAAAAGAAAATCCAAAAACTGAGTGTTAATGATGTCACTATTGAAAATCAAGACCAGATAAATGAAGAAATTAGACTTTTTTTATAGCAATTTATATACAGTAACCTCAAAGTTTTCTAAAGAAAATTGTGATAACTTTTTTAGTAAAATTACAGAATTCAAAAAGACAATAGATGATCCTTTTAATGTGTATATGGACGATAGACTAAAAATTGAATAATTAGATGCAGTGCATTACTGCAAATGTCTGGTGGCAAAATCACCAGGGCTGGACCGTATAACCATAGAGTTTTACAAATGTTTTTGGTCAGATGTGCGAGAAATGCTTTATAAGGCTTTCACAGATTGCATTTCAGCAGGTAACCTTTCGCCAACCATGAAACATGGCCTTATTACCTTAATTCCAAAACCAAATAAAAATAATCTTTTGTTGGATAATTGGAGACCTATTACCCTACTATGTAATGATTACAAACTGTTAGCACATGTTTATGCTAACAGGTTAAACTCAGGTCTGAATCAACTAGTAGATGAATGTCAATCAGCCTTTATAAAGGGCAGAAGTATTCATAACCATACCAGACTGATATTGGATATGCTCGATTACCAGGAGTTTATTGATACTGAAGGTCTCGTACTATTTCTGGATTTTTATAAGGCTTTTGATACTGTTGAACATTCCTTTTTAATGGAAACTCTGACATTTCTGGGTTTTGGTGAACATTTCTGCAACATAATTAGGATTCTCTATTCAGACATCTATAGTTCTGTATCTTTGAACCCTGGAATGAGCCCTAGGTTTTACGTGGTATTCGACAGGTTTCCCTATTTCCCCAAAATTATTTATTCTGACCACCTAAGTATTAACAACGCTTATTATAAAGAATCACAAAATATTAGGCATTACCCTCTTTGACAAAGAATTTAAAATTAGTCAATTTGCAGATGACACATCCATTTTCCTAAAGAATAAATCCATGGTAAAGGAAACTCTTAACACCATTTCAATTGTTTCAAAAGCATCAGGGTTATCTCTTAATCTTTCAAAATGTGAATTACTCCCTATCCATTCATGTGATGATTCCATTATTGACTCTATTAGAATGGTACCTGAAGTGAAATATTTAGGAATAACATTATCTAAAAATTATATCAGGAGAGAAGATCTTAATATTTGTAACCGTATCACAGATATGAAGAAATCTCTCAGTCGTTGGTTAACTAGAGATCTTACTATTTTTGGCAGAGTTCTTCTTACTAAAGCAGAAGGTATATCTAAACTTATTTATCCATGCCACTCATGTTTTGTCTCTTCGGCTAATATTTAAAAAAAAAACTCAATTATTTTCCAATTCTTGTGGAGAAATAAAACTCACTACATTAAAAATTCACAGCTTGTTAAAGAATATGATAAAGGCGGAATTAAAGCTTTAGACTTTGAATCGATGATTGGAACAATTACAATAAAATGGTTAAAAGCTTTTTTGTCCCAGCCAGAATCCATGTGGTTCCATATTCCAAAGGCCATATTTAAACGTCTAGGAGGGTTTGATTTTCTTTTAAATTGTGATTTTGAGGTTAATAAGATTCCGACCAAATTGTCAAATTTTCATAAGCAGATACTTCATTATTGGAAAATTATATTTACCCACAATTTTTCTCCTCATGGATTTACTTTATGGAACAATACAGTGATTATTATAAACAGAAAATCCTTGTTTAGGAGTGATTGGTATGAGAGGGGTATTTTGTTTGTTAACAATTTACTAGATTGCAATGGTAAACTGCTAGATGTTTTGGCTTTTTCAACGAAATACAATATAGTGTACTGCTAAAGATTATAGCAAAATCTGTAAAGCAATTCCTGTACCACTTATTGAAATGATTCATAATACTTTACTGTACTCAAATGTTGTATCAGTTTTACCTAATTTAGAATTTATTGGCGCTACTCTTAAGAATAACAAATCTATTAATGCTTCTCTGAAATCCCTCATTTTTTACAATTTCAACAGAGGCTTATTTCCACAAGGGACCGATTTAGACACTTTATCTGTATTGGAAAAAGCTCTATCTTATTTTATAAAATGGCCTATTTCTCCTAAAGCAAAAGAAACTCATTTTAAAATTGTTCATAAAATCTACCCGGTTTCTACTTTTTTAAATTCAAGATTTAAATTTGAAGTGGAACAATGTTCCTTTTGTAATTTATCTGATGATTCGTTGGAACATTTATTTTTCTCATGCCCTTTTTCTGAATTGTTTTGGTCGAATGTGAGAGATTGGTTGTTACTTAAATTAACAAATATTCCGGCCTTCAAAAGATATCACTTATCATATTGATATTTTGGACTCTCCCATATCTGATTTAGTAAATGTAATTATTATTTTGGGTAAATACCATTTAAATTGTAGTAAATGGAGAGGAGGCAAGCGCTCCTTTCCTTGTTTCATAAATGAGTTCAAGTCCTTTTTTCTGTCCCTTAGGAAAATACAATCTTGTAACATGTCTATAAAGATTTGCAATGACATTTCCAAATGGTTATTATTTTAAGTAAGCTTAATGCCTCTTAAATGTTTTTGTGCCTTTATGCTTTTTTCTCTCCCCCTGGCTCTTATTGGATGTATTATTTATGTTTTTTTGTCTTATCGTGAATGAATGTCTTGCACTTATGTTGATAAGTTGATGATATCCTCACCGAGATTTTGTATGTTTTAAAAATGTTCAATAAAAAATAAAATACAAATAAAAATAATAATAATAATACATCCATGGTAGTGACAGGGGTCCGTGGTTAAAGTTGCGCATGCTCTATGAGCGCACATACGGGTACTTCTCAGGCATGCTGGGTAATCTGTGACATTTCACTCTCTCAAAAGTTGGGCCATTTTGTCATCATGCGCCAATGAGCAACTCTCATAGGAATGGATGAGGCCCCGCCTCCCACGCTGTATCCAGTTCTTATTATACATCCATGGATATAAACAAACAACAATCTCTTTGAATGCAGATTTGGTTTCTGCCCGCTCTGTATTAATGTCATGTGGATTTTCCTGTCATGTTGACAGGTTATCACCATGTAGGCATTGATAAAAGCTCATTCTAATGTTGTGTTATGTGTGAATGAAGGTACCAAATAAAGTTTTGCATTGCCTGTCCTGCTATTTGTGTGTATTCTTTTAATCACACAGCGATAAGAAACAATAAAATTGTGCCTACATAACTGTCGGTTGCAACCCTAGTATTAGTACTTTATCATGTATTATTATAGGTTAAGATAAAATGTTATTGATCCCATGGTGAATTTCACAAGCTACCCAGAAGTATATAATGTAATTTAAATCAACTCCTCCACTTCAGCTCTCTGAAGCAGAAAGAAATCATTCTAATGTTATCTAATGGCTGTAATATGAAGGTACGAAATAAAGTTTAGCATTGCCTATCCTGCAGAAACACCCATCTGAATAATGGCCACTTCTTGCTAAATTGAATGTATGGAGGTATGAATGTATGAAGGTACGAAATAAAATGTTGCATTTTGCAGTATCGCTAAAAAGTGGTTTATTATCAAAATAAACAATAATAATACAAAAAGTAAACAATCAACAAAAATACAATACGATAAAAATACTATGCAATACAAAAATTAAATTGTGTCAAAAATTATTGACACAACTGTCTGTAAAAAGAATTAGCCACATCTTTAAAGTACAAAAAAACTTTAAGTACCAAAAAACGAGTCACATGTGAAGACAAGTGAAATGTCTAGAGACTAAAGAAGGTGGTTTCATTTTCAGTTTCATTTAAGTTCTCGAAGAAGGTATTTTGAATCTGATCAGTGGCGGTTCTACGGGGTGGCAGCTGGGGTGGCAATGCCTTTTTCTGAGGTGGCAGCTGCCACCTCATTTGGCAGCTTTGTTTTGGAAGAAAAGCTGTGGCTCATCGGACATTTATGAGAGAAAATCTCTAATGTCCGAGTGCAAGTGAATGCAGCACAAGACGCGAGCCTTGTAACGCCTCCCCCTGCCCTGGCGCGAGCGTGGAAATATAATTGGCGGCGATTTCATTTGAACTGAGGACAGCGCAAAACGAGAAGCATTTCGGATCCAAGTCCACGGAAGGAATGAGGTATTTGCGGTCAGGGTATGGCTGGGGTAGGCTACAGCCATACCAAGAAATGGCTTAGCCCCTACTTGTCAACCCTCCCGATTTTCGCGGGAGACTCCCGATTTCATTGCCCTCTCCCGGTTTCCTCCCGGGGTCATATTTCTCCCGCATTCTCCCGATTTCTGACAAAATCAGATTTACTCAGGACTGTTTCTACTCGGACTTTAATACAGCTACACCATTGTTTGGTTTCCATGGTAACACGTCTCTTTAGTAGCGCGCGCAACTGAAAGTCTGAGTGGGTGAGGCAGATACTCACAGAAAACAGAACAAAAATCAACAACTACTCTACTCTCTGCTCACTCCTTTCCTGTAAAATACAGGTCCAGCCCACACATATGCTCCATCAAGGATGGTTCTACAGGCCGCAAGGCATTGCACTTACAACTACAATAAGCATGTTAATGTTAATCTAACAGCTCCGGCGAAACACTAGCACCCCCCCCCCCCCCCCCCCCCCATTTTGCATTTTGAAATGCTCCCGATTTCTGAGGTCTCAAGGTTGGCAAGTAGCCCCACCATGAAAAATGATGTTAAAGTAAGCTAAATAAAGTCCGCCAACTCGCGCGGAGTAAATTGCACGGACAGCAGTTAGTAAGATTGATTTCAGTAGCCACTTGTCTGGAAATACCGAAGACTAGAAACGGTTTTGAAAACTTTTGTCTTCTCAATAGAACATCTTTGATAATGTCTTCTGGCCAATCAGAATCAAGATAACGGCGTGGTGTTGTTGCAGGAAGTCCCGACGGAGAATCATTTTGCTGTAGTACATCTCTATATACATCGATACAACATTACGTGTTCATAGAAATCAACACGTAATGAAATAAGACCCCACGATTTGATGATTGATAGGTGTGTGGGCTGTCTTTCATTTTGACACACAGAACAATGGGGGCTATCCACCCTTATCCACAATGTAAAGTAATTCACACAGCCTCTTCCCTCTTCTCTCTGTGAGGAGCAGCAGGTAACAAAAAAACTAAAATGGCATTAATTTTTTTTTAAATATGTCGTGCAGTAATAGATGTATTTATTTTTCTTCTCAAGAGAATACCAGAATGTGTATTTGATGTTAGTATTTCAAAAAATCTCCTGGGGGAGAGTCCCCCCCAGACCCCACTGCAGGGGTTGGGTATTCAGCATGTCAACTTTTTCACCTTTGGGGAAATTGCAGGATTGGCTCCAGGTCGCCCTTTTTATTTACTACAAGACAAATTTGCCTTTTTATTTCATACAGTTCAATTTGGATTGAGACAGGGAAATAATCTAAACCTCACGCGTTTCACTGCAAGGGGGGCGATATAGCGTGTATGTAATTACATTGCAAATACTGACTTGAGCCCCACCACTTTATGGGTTAGCCCTACCATAGATTACCCAACAAAAATACTCTGGAGCCGCCACTGTTTGCAGAGAAGAGCCTGTCAAGTTTGGCTGTACTCAGCATTGAATCAAAATGCACCATAGCTTTAAATCTTAATCAGTTTGTGAGGCGTTTTGCTGAACAAGATGCTAATCGCCACATTCAGCTGTAATAGGCATGCCAACTTGATGCTCTGCTCACGGATGAGTCGATGAGAATAATAAACTGTTAAGATGATGACCTTACGTGTGTATAATATTTTTCTTCTTTGTGGGTGTCTGCTCCGAAAAACTGTTTCAAGTCCTGAGAAAGTCAAATAAGACGGTGTGTAAAACTTCACTGCCCAGCCAAAAAAAAATAACCACTTTGATTTAACTAAGCCAGTAGGTAAGGACTTTCCACTGGATCATAACTGCAGCGATGTTTATGTTTTAGCTGAATACACGTTTTTTTTTAACCCTAACTGATGCAGTTAGTCACTTCTTTAATGTTTGTTCTTTCTGATGTAAAGACAAGGTTTTAACTGTTTGCAATGAAGTTGTGCGGCGCTGAAATGTTCTTTTGATTCTTTTGATTTATGATATAATTACTTGTCTTTCAAATTTGAAGGAGGGTGAGCAAGCATTTTGAGGAACATTCATCATTAACTCCTCCAAAAAATATAGTTTATTTAATAATAACACTGAATATGTGAATCATAACAGTGATTGACAGCTGATAGGAATAATATGATTGTTAATATTATCATATTCATATAGACACACATCGATGAGACAGTTAATTAATGTACTTATTGCAGAAGTCTGCATAGATTGGTACCCCTGCTATTCTAAGAGTGAAACAAACTCATTCAGTTATTGTTCAGTTAAAATTCATTAAATTAATTCTGCCATCTTATATATTTATATGTAAGGCTTTACTGATGTGCCACAATAATATCACCTTTGTTATTGAGTTAAAATATCAATATTGTGGCCTTCCAAGTTAACATTGTTGATATGACTGCGATTAAATCAGCATATACTTCTGCCAGGGGACGCCACCCCTGAAATTCTCCTGCCACCCTCTTGCCACCCCATGAATATTTTTCTAGATCCGCCCCTGCATGTGATTCAGGAAGCGTTGCATCTGATGAGGTGGCATCAGCCGCAGTCTGTGCTCAAACACTTTGGAATGGGCCGCGATTTCATCTGCCAGTCTTAATTTTATCTCCGCCAGCATTGTTTTTGACGCCTCAACGGCGGAATCCTCCTGCGAATCCTGCATCATCCTGCGCTTCGCCGGAGGCCTTCCAGTGCTGAGTGTGCTTGGCCTCTCTCTGAGCGGTGCCGGTGTGGTGCAGATGGTGGATTCTAACAGGGGAGTGCAGGGCTCAGCATCAAAGTTGAAGGGCTCCTCAGTGGTGCTGGTCGAGGTTTCATTGCTGGTGCCACTGCTGGTGCCACCGGGGGGTGATTTTGCAGCCTCCGGATGTTCCTTAAAAAAATGTTAAATAAATTCACAGTTAGTTGGATTTAATACCATGGCTTCTTAAAACTGTTTACTAAGCATTCATAACAAAACAATACCCTGAAATGTGTGTGCCATTAGTTCGGGGTGTGGTCAAGTGTGAGAGGCACATTGTGGACACATTGTGATGGCTCTATTCAGATGCTAAAGACATACTTCTAGAAGATTCAGAACACTACAAAATATAATCAAGACATATTTTATCATGTATTATTATAGGTTAAGATAACAACGTTATTGATCCCATGGTGAATTTCATAAGCTACCCAGCAGTATATCATTCATTATTAATTAAGTAATTTAAATTAACTCCTCATTTACCAGCTGCAACATTAAGGTGATGAGCACATCAATAATTATAATACAATAATATATATATTATTCTGTTATTGTTATATTTACCACTGTAACCACCAAATGAATGAAAATAATGTTTTTGTAAATGAAAGAAGCAAGAAACACAAATTTGGACTCAACAAATAAAATAGTTACGGTGATGGTGAGGTCCGAAGTACTCTCCTTCCTTTTTGTGTAGGGGTCTAAAAACTGCAGCCTGCTCAGGATCCACTGCTGTCTGCCCGTCTTTTGTGCTCCACAACTACCCGAAGGGGCAAGTCTCCTGTACCGGGTGTACTGTGTTCGCAGAGAATCCCACTTCTTCCTCAGCTCTTTCTCTGAAGCACACAAATAAAAGATGTAAGCATTGTGGCTAGTTAGCATGTCCAATTCATATCTATATGCAGTGCCAAACAAGTAGCAACAGCTAGCAACAAGATAACAACAAAACACAAGGTTGAAATAACAAATTACATTTCACGTACGCTGGCAAACAATAAAAAACCAACAGTTTCTGCTAGTTTCAATTGATGAAAAAAAAGAGAGAATATTACCTGAGAAACCAAGTTGAGTTTCTATCTGTCCCCAGAGTCCGGTTTTCACTACTCGGTTTGAGTACTTTTTCTCTGTAATGTCGTACAGAGGTGGCCTCTCCTGGATCAAGGTGATGAGCAGGTCTTCGTTTTCGTCACTCCAGATCGCCATGATGACAAATAAACAGATGAGATGAAAATGAATAGCCGTCTGCGTGTGTGCCTTCTTAAAGCGTTTGTTTACGTCCCTCACTTCCGTTTCGCTTCTCATGCACTGATTCGCTAGCTGAACAGCCAATCAGAGTGATTTATTTGGCCCGACTGCCCGATCCGACGCATGGCCGATTCCACATGTTGAATCGGCCATGTTTCGGCCATGAAAGGCCAAATAAGGCGTGTCACGGCCGACGGTGCGGGACACACCAAATTGAATTTGGGCGACAGGGCACGCTTCGTCGTCCGACTAACACCGACGGCCGATTTCGGCCTGGTGTGTCAGGGCCTTTAGACTAATGATAGGCGCTTTCACACCGCAGTACTTTTCCCACTTTAGTTCCGAAATGTTGCGTTCACACCAAAAAAATCCGGAGCAAAATTTTGTTAATGAGAACCTTTTTACCCCCTTTTGCTAGAGAGCAGGGACTTTTGTGGGAGAAAAAGGTTCCTATGTCTGATTGGCTGGGCGGATTGCAAACCACGCCTCGTAAAACTCCCAAAAGGTTTTGTGAAGCCGCCATTTTATTATCCTCGCATTAGCATTATTAGCATTAGCCCTGCGCACAAACGCAGAGAGACTAACTTATGGCAACTCTAAAGAAAACATGAGAGCGGTGGAGATGAGGAGGTGTCGGTGTTCTGGCGATTTACTCGGAAGCAAGTGCGCCAGAAACGGGGGGGCCAGGGGGCCATTGGCCCCCCCACTTTTCAGCCCTGCCCCACATTTTCGCAGCAGCAGATGCAGCATACAAATCCCTTTTCAATAATTCCCCTCTACTCTAAAGTCGCATTTAAAACGCGATCTGATCTAGCTGTGTATATTTTGTTATTTTTGATTGTTATATTCAATCTCATTAGTATCTTGTAAAGGGAAGATGACAGCTCTCACTCGCCACTCTGCTGTTCCTCAGCGCCGCTCCCCCTCCCTCCCGCTGAAATTATGAATGTAAGGTACAGTAATCATAGATAACATGGCAGGGTCCGTTACAGTTTGTTTTTATCTGATTTCAAAGAGGCCTAAGCAAATTCTTGGCTTTCCGAATATTAAACTTTTGTTGGCAAATTCAGATGATAAATAGGCCTACACATTTGAAGCTTGTAACGGCATAATTACAAGCGGAGAACGGATACATTTAACGTCACTGCAGGCATAACAACAGCCGGTGTTTCTCGTGAGTGTTTTCCCCGGTAAACAAACACAATACACACAGACGCAAAAATACACAAACACACGTATCGCGGCGCGGAACACTGTACAAATCCCGTTTCAATAATTCCCCTCTACTCTAAAGTCGCATCTAAAACGCGATCTGATCTAGCTTTGTATATTTTGTTATTTTGTATTGTTATATATATATATTCAATCTCAGTAGCTACACGCACTTTTTAAGCTTGTAAAGGGAAGACCACAGCTCGCCTCTCACTGCTCTGCTCTTCCACAGCGCAGCTCCCCCTCGCTCCGGCTGAAATTATGAAGTAAAGGCGTATAGTAATCATAAATAACACGGCAGGGTCCGTTACAGTTTGTTTTCATCTGATTTCAAATAAACAGTCTTTGCTTTCAGAATATTAAACTTGTTTCGGCAAATTCAGATGATAAATACAGGTTTGAAGCTTGTAACGGCATAACAAGCGGCAAACGGAGTAACTTAACGTCACAACAGGCATAACAACAGCTGGTGTTTCCCGTGAGTGCAGTAATCCAAACGAAAATATCTTCCCTCCGTAGTATTTTGATCATTTGCTCCGCTAATAATCAATCAGATCGATGGATTCAAGAGAAGAGAAAACTTTGAAGGCCTTTTTCTCAAAATGATGACTCTGTAACAGTCATTATATAATGTGACATATTTTGCTTAATATTTGGAGTAGCCTACAAAAACAATCCTGATATCATTAAAAAGCTAGGAATCAAAATGTGTCTTCGGGTCAATGCGACTGATTTCGATGGAGCAGGCAGACATAACAGGAAGAATATGTACGTTTTAACCCAATCAAAGGACATTGTCACACCATTCAAATGTATCCATGTAAATTACAACCAATAAAAAAGCTTAGATTTGTTTATTTGTTACGTTGTTTACTTTATTTGTTACGTTGTTCTGTGTGTTAACCTAGATATAAAGAATATATAGCCTACACTTGCAAACATGTCAGAAGAACCAGCGCAGAAGAAAACTAAATGCAGTCAATCTAAACTTAAATTTAACAACTGCAAGGCCACATCCCTGACATCCACATCTCCGGAGCCTGGACCTTCTTCAAACAGCGAAGCCAGATGAACCCAGCAGCAGCTCTGATGCCGCAGAAACGGTCAAAACCGCCGCCGCCCCCGCCGCCGCCCCCACCGTTGTTGAACCGAAACAGGCTGGTTCCGACTGCATGGAGGTTTGTTATCGGGACATTGAGGCGGGAAAGCTGTACAGCTAACTATCGGAAAAAAGGAGACCGCTAGTAGATTATTTGGGCAAAGAGAAGGTACTTCAACGCAGAATGGTACAAAAGCAGAGAGTGGTTAATTCTTTGCAAAACCACTAAAGTGATAAATTGCGATGTTAACAACCTCATGATAACCTGATTTTTTTTTTAACTTAGGATCATACCTGTGTTTAGTCTAGAAAAAGGTAAATGTGTGCATTTTATTATAAAGTTGTGTATATTTCTGTTGCAAAAACTAAGAAGCTTATAAACATCAGGTTTGAAACTAAAAGTGCTTTACAAAAAAGTGACACAATTAAAGATGTTTGGAGTTTTATTTGAGTTATTCATTTACATTTTTTGCCAAAGAGATGCTGATTTGAAACCGTTGTTAGGTCTACATATTACGGTATTTCCTGTTTGTGCCGGAGAGAGGGGAGTTTGTTCCAAAGCTTGCCGCTGTATTTACTCCCTCCATCTGACAGTAGGGAGCCTCATGTGTCAATCCACGGAGTTCACTCCGTCAAGGAGGGGGAGTGTGTAGGGGTAGGGTGTAAGGCGTGGTTTAGGATTGGGCCATACACACGCACTTCTTTTTGCCCCCCCCCCCCACCACTTCTAAAATGAATCCGGCGCGCCTACTCGGAAGGCTTCAGTAGAAGCTGCTGGGAGTCCCTTTTATACCTAGGCCCTCTGAACGAACTTATGCTAATCATAAATATATAGATCATAAATCTATAGATTCGATTTATGATTAGAAAATAATAAAAGTAGGGTAGACATGTGGATATTATCAGGCTGAACAAAACGTGCATTTATTTAACAGGTTCGTTTTCCACAGACCTTATTTCGAGCTATTTTCCAAAACCCTATGGAGAAATCCCACTGCTTTTTTGTCGAGGGAACCCGAGCGCAGCTTACTTCCGGGTTTCCGGGTTCACTGCACCACTTGCATAAACTTCACAGCGGGCGGAACTTGTCATAAAGTCCGCGAAAATAAAGCCCACCAATTTAGAGGGAAGATATGATTGGTCAATTATACTGTCGTTTGACATTACTCTCTCGTTTAGTTACTATAGCGGGCCCTCTGTGAATCTACAGAGGGACCAACAAACTCTCCCGTCTTCACATAACTCGCAGAGACGGCATTTAACCCTTGACATTCCAACAGAAACTGGGCAGATTCGAACGATTCATTTATTTGGAAATGTTATTTTAAATACAATTTTATCAAGTTATTTAGGTAAAACTAATGAGACATTTAACAACCAAAAATATAAAAAATAATATTTAAAAACATTTTTTTTTATGTTTTCAAATGTTATTTTTTAGAATATCTTAGGCCCTCACGGGCCTAGAGGGCCCTGACGGCTCTCCACTGATCACTCAGTATAACAGGCCTACATTACTCTCTGTATTTGTATGCTTTAGTTTAGTAGATATTAAAGATTAAAGTTAATTTGTTTGTTCTAAACTGTTTAAAGTAAACATGTATTGTTTTGAACTGTTTAGGGTAAACATGTATTATTTTTGAACTGTTTTGAAGTAAACATGTGTTATTTGGGACTGTTTTCAAGTAATCCTATATATATATAACCTTCTCACTTACACTCACTGACCCAGATGCAAGCACACACACATATTCTTTTCAAGGTTCTTTCTGGGGCCAATATAATCTTAGGCACGAATATATCTGTGTACAATGTTTGATTGTTTGAGGAAAGAATAGTTTGTGTGAAATATTCATTGGGAAAGTAAAGGAGTGAATACAGGTGCAGAGATAAAGATTGACTCTGTCCTTGTTTACTTCCAAGCTCTCACGCTCTGTTCAGAAGAAACATACTTTTTCCCAGAGCTCTGTTTCGCTGTATTGGACCCGACCAGAAGTGAATCCAACCAGTAAGAACACCTAGGGGAGTGAGCAGCTGACACAACTCCTCCCAAAGGACTCTCTGACTCGCTTAGGAGTGAAATCGACCAATTAGAGATTTGGGGGGGGGGGAAGAGAAACTCTGCCCCCAAATTGTTCTATGTATACTGATGTTTATTCATGCAGGATGCCCCCTGTTTCTGACTGGCTGGTCCTGATATCTGTATCGCACGGCAGTAGAGCGGGGAGCCAGGAGTGCTCTGTTACAGGGCACTCTGTATTTCGTATTGTTGTTTTTTACCATTAAAATCAGATTATTGTTATAACTTTTATGCCGGTGTTTTGAACTCCTTCTCTTATTTAATGTGACAAGGCTCATCTAACGGACGGCGCGGAGCAGAGGTGGGCTTTAAGCCACCACTACTGTGTTTGCTCCAACAATTCTGGTGACTCCCGACGTGATGAGTGCTGGTCTCTAGAAGGACTACCGACAGCCAGCGGACGAAATTCAGTCCAGGGGTGGACACCTGGACACCACTGACAACTATACCAGGGTGTCCTACATAATACAAAGGTAAAACAGGTACCTATTGATTACCAAAATCTGTGATTTGGCTTTGCTACAAAAATGTTGAGTTGTCAGCGGCGTTCTCAGTGTTCTTAGTCACGGTAAAAAATACAATACATACTGTAGAAAGTAAGAAAGTGCTTAGAGTCAGGTAGAGCATTCCGGACCTAAGGCACCAAGAGAGTTATAAGATTATTAGGTGTTTGTAAGAGTCGGGTAGTTAAGTCCCGTGCCTTCACTCACTAAAGAAAGTAAAGTGAACCAGCGAGGTCCCCGTGAGGTAGTCTAGTCCTGCACGGCTGACTCGCTGGGGAAATTCTGTAGACTTTAGGCTAATAAAAAGCTGAAGTCGATTTAATAAGTGGGTATTTAAAGAGGAGATACGCGACTTTCAAAATCAATTTGAAGTGACCGGATCTCGCAAACTCTTGCTGTGGGGTTAATCTGGAAGGCTGAATGTGACGATAAAGGATTTTTGTGGTTTGGGATTAAACTCCATGTGAGCGTCGCATCTCTAAAGAGGGGTGCAGAAGCGCGCTCAAAAACCGCAATTGCCTGTTGAAATAAACATTGTACAAAAAAGCCGGACAGAATGTATAAGGGAATAAACTCTGTGTGATTTTTACGTCAAATCTGTGTAATAATTGAGAGGAAAGAGCAGAAGTATAGTGTAGTGCAGAACAGGAGACAAGGTTTGCAGAAACTGGGAGCTTCATCAGACAGTGGAAGCTCATTCGTGGTCAGCTGCTGCCCTCTGGAGGCGAACAGTTTGTATAACCATATGCTGTGCTGTTTCACGCTGAATTTTTGATTCAGACTGTGTGCTCGTCTGAATTAAGGACAGGGCATTCAAATAAATAGAATAAGGACATTAAGAGTAACGACAATAATTGTCCAGTATATTAATAAATACAAGTGAACACATATCAACCTCGTCAGATAATAGATACGAAGTCATAATGGAAGGAACATTTGAATGAGAAGAGCGTTATATTACATACAGTAATGTTAAGGGAAAGTAAAAAGTGGTTCACTGAGTATATGACGTACCCATAGAAAGATTAATGTCTATACAAATTCAATATAATAGTGGATTCCACCTAGATTAGACATAGACAGAGGAGAATTTGTTAGACATGAAATAACGAACTCACTGTAAGAAATATATATGTATTCTAAATGTTATTTGGGAGTAGTATTTATCATACAATAGTGATTCTCTTTTGATGGTTGTTTAAAGTAGGAAAATGCAAGCTATTCACCACAATTGTATTTTTAGGTTATGAATAAAACAAAAAGTAGTAAGTGATAAGCAGAAGGGTTTTTGAACGCTTGACAGTCAGAAGGAATCTATTAATGTGTATGTACGACAGGGGTGCTGTATGCCCACTTCGGTTTTCAATGTCCGCCATCACGTTAAAACAGAGGATTGGTGGCATTTTCAGTTCATTGCTTACTTCCACACGCCTTTTCTCCTCCTGACTCCTCTCTTTCATGAGATTATTTAATGCATTAGAACGATTGTTATCGTAACTTTCCGTGTTTCTAGAAGTCAAACTCACTGTTCACATTACGGAGTGTATTTCCGGAACGGCCTTTCAAAATAAAAGCCACAGGCCGCTGTTCACCAGAGATGCCTTCACAATAAAACAGTAATTAGCTTAACAATATATTTAACTTATATTACGTCGTTAAACATTGATTTTAATTCATTACAGTTTTCAAATACGGCGCGGATTGAATACAGTTATTTGTGTATTCTGTTACAAACCTAACCATACTTGTCACACAACTTAGATAAACAATTTGAAAAAGAATTGAATAAGCAAGAAGATTAAGAATGAATTTATAGTGGTTAAGGAGGATTTCCTTGTTTTGCTCATTAACTTAGAACTGAATTAATGAAGAATAGGTGGACTACCACCGTTAGTTTGTTTTAACATTCACATGTTTCAGCATTCCTGACCATATAGACACTCGTTTTATTTTGTAACCCAATGGGGGAGAGATTTAATTTGAGTCTTTCTCTAGTAGCTGATTTGCTGTGATTACAGCAGCATTGGATAGTTGTGCGTCACCTTTGGGTTGTATTCTGAATCAGTGTGTTGGTGAAAAGTTGCTCACTGCAAACAGAAGAAATGTGCAAAGAACGCATCTCTGAGGAGGTATTGACATTTTCTTGTGCCTCGTTGTCAAGGCAACAGTGGTGTGAAGAGGTACTGTGGTTTTGGGGGGATTTCTGCTGTACAGAGGACAATGTGTGTCTGCCAAGTGATTCCTTCCCTCATCCCAATGCCAGAGAGAGTTTCCTTGAGGCCCACTGATCAGGGCCGGTTCTAGCTTTTTGGGGACCCTGCCACCTACTACAGCTGCTGAGGACAACGAATCACTGACTGTTCTTCTTATGACAAGATATTGAGACAGGCTTGTCTCAGACTGTTCAGACTCTGAAGAAATTATGCAATGATTTTACAGCATAACTGTGCAAGAGTTTCCAGAGGGTGGTGTAGAACGATATGGTTAGTGTTTAGGAAAGGAGGCTGATTGTTTAAACGATGGTCTGGAATACTGAAAAGATTAAAGTTTAATATTCTTGTTTAAGCAAACAAGACATCTGGTTATTATGTCACACATAATAATCATGAAATAGAAACTAGCTATGGGTAAAACGTGTGGTCGTTATAACATTGTTATCATGAACAAAAAATAAATAGGGAAATAGTATCTGCTTAAAGATGAATGGATTTCAAATCCAAGAGAGGATTAGTTATATTGTGAACACTTCACAAGGTATTTTGTATTTTAAAGAACCACATTTAAAGAAATTGAATTGACTTGATAAATAAGTAAAGATAAAAAGTTGTATTACCCATTAATCAATCAATTGGTAAATTAGAAATAGCAGTAAAGAAGAAACTATTAAAGTAAAAGGAGAAAATAATCCTAGCCCACACTGAAGGTACTGTGGGATAAAGGGGGAGACATGATGGAAATATTCACAACACTGTCAGCAGTGGGTGTTTTGGAGTTAGGAGTACAGAGTTGAACAGATTCTTCAATCTTTTCATCATGTTTACAAATTTTTCTTTTCAAGTTTTTATTCATGTGAGAATTAGGTAGTGTTTTAAGTTGTTACAGTATTCATCTAACGTTTAAAGGGAGAGTTTTGGTAACCACTCAATAAAATCAGACACATATTTATTTATATAGGTCATGTTGAAGGGAAAGCTAGTTCTAAACAAAATATAGAATTTCAATTTGAGGTATTGGTTTCACCATTGTGGTATATATTACTACAGGAGAACTTTTTATGGGGAAATAACTGTTTTTTGTAGTCCAATATGTAGAGTTTAAAATTCAATTAAAATTAAAAACAGCTAATTTAATTTTGGAAAAGCAATATAATGAGTTAAGAAATATATGGTAGAGCTTTACAGATCCTAATAATGTTTTGATTCAAGAAGATAATGATATGCACAAGTTTCTGAAATAGATCTATTAGACATTTTAATATAGATTAGGTGTCAATAAACAGCAGTAGTAGTACTATAAGGAAGTTACATTTTTGGCTAACAAATTTCAGGAAATGTGGAAAGCAGCTGTCCCAATGAAAAGTTAGAGATATCTTGAAAATTAAAGTTGTAATCGTGAAGTAATAATTGATGGCGCTCCATATATGACAGATGTTTGTAGACAAAGGATACTGGCCTATGCTGAAATTGGAAAAAGTGTTAATGATTTGCATGTTGTAAACAAATTGATAAAATTGATTATTGTTATTGATTAATTTGGAATATTAATGTAAAAGGCCTTTATCCGCAGGTTCACTTAAGAATGCCTTGCATGAACATTTGTCAGGCTTTGTGTTTCCTAGCGGCAGTACATTAATAAAGTTTATTGATAATTTATTTATTTAAACATCTGAAGAAAATTGTGCTGCGAACACAGGAAAAACTTTGTTGCATTGTTTGACATCAAAACAATGATGTCACTAGTAAAAACTCCAGCTGGTAGAATATCAAAGTGCACTACTATAGGATATGAGATCTCAGACTGACTTAGACTTTGCAAAGACTGAATGAATGTGAATTGATTTTTCAATTCCTGACTGTTACAGTAACACTGACCCACCGACAAAAGGTGATTTTATTTTGGCAGTGGATTTCTGACTATGCCATATTAGTTGAACCATTGTGAGACATGACGCATGAACTTTGTCTGACTCTGCATGATCCCTGCATGGCTCGATAACTATGTAACTTTAACATTGCTGATTCTTTTTGACAGGTGAAAGTTTTCCTGATGATGAGTCAGAGGACTTTGAAATAACTTTGTAGGTGAAGATGAGTACTCTGAAGTATCTTATTTGGGAAACATGGTCTCTATAGTTTGGAGGACAATGTTTCCAGGAGGGGTATAATGGGTTTATGGTTCAATTTAGAAATTTAATTTTAAGAACCATGACCTACGCACAGTAGAACAGTCCTTAGGACTAAGACACAGTTTCGGAGCCGTCTATCACCCCCAATCTCAGAGAAAGGTAGAAAGGATGAACCAGAACATCAAACAGAAACTCAGCAAAGCATGTGAGGAGACAGGCATGAAATGGTTAGATGCCTTGCCTCTAGCCCTTATGTCAATCAGGATCTCTATTAACAGAGGGACAGGTTTCTCCCCATTTTAGCTGACCCATGGCCATCAGTTCCCGGGCCCAGGAGCCTTGAGCGTAGGAAAGGAGGTAGAGGTCATGAGTTTGAAACCTTATTTCCAGCAACTTGAGGGGTGGGTATCAGACTTCTCCACACAGGTTGCTGACGCCAAAGGGGGACCCGAGGAGCACGAGGCCAACACAGCGGAGTTCGTCTGGCTGAAGGTCATCAGGCCTAAGTGGCTCAACCCCACGTTCTCCGGCCCCTACAGAGTGACCCAGCAGACCTCTCATGCCGTCCGCCTAGGAGGAAAGGGGGACAGCTGGTACCACTGGAGCCAGTGTGCGGAGGGGAATCCTCCGGCTAGGACCTTGGACGACATCAGGACGGACCTGGCTATCGTCAAGGAGGTCGACTCGGAAGCGATCATCAGCGGACTGGAGGAGAAGGACCTCGAGGACATCCCTACAGCAGATGACTAGGAAGCTGCCATCAGTGGACCGGAAGAGCAGGATCCTGAGGACATCTCTCCAGCATCGACCCGGAAGCCGCCATCAGCGGGCCGGAGTAGGAGGATCCAGAAGACATCTCTCTAGCAGGCAGCCCAGAAGGCGCCGTCAGCGGGCTGGGGGGACAAGGACACGGCAAGCCAAGACGGCACAGGGGACTCCACTTTCCGCTGAAACAGATTGATATAGCCGGTGTGGAACTTTTTTTAAAAACCCATTTTTTGAGAGACTTTGTTTTAATAACCCATTTTTTGTGGAACTTTGTTTTAATAACCTATCTTTTGAGGGAAAAGCTGCCCCTTCCCCTTCGTACCAAATGCCCTTGTTGGCTTACGCGTCGGAGGAGGACGAGCACGATGAATCAGCCGACAAGGACGCATTTTTTTAACATATTTTGGTCTCCCTCCACTGTCATAAGAAGTTGTTATGGTGGACTGTTCCTAAAGGTTTAAAGTGCTCTAAATCCCAGCTTCTGATGGATTTATATAAATGTTGGGGGACAGACACAGTAGAAAAGAATGAGATTGGTTATGTTTCAAATGCTGTATAAATTGATCTCTTGAGGTGAGATCAAAAGAGGGATTAAAGATTAAAGTTAATTTGTGTGTTCTAAACTGTTTAAAGTAAACATGTATTGTTTTGAACTGTTTAGGGTAAACATGTATTATTTTTGAACTGTTTTGAAGTACACATGTGTTATTTGGGACTGTTTTCAAGTAATCCTATATATACAGTATATAACCTTCTCACTTACACTCACTGACCCAGATGCAAGCACACACACATATTCTTTTCAAGGTTCTTTCTGGGGCCAATATAATCTTAGGCACGAATATATCTGTGTACAATGTTTGATTGTTTGAGGAAAGAATAGTTTGTGTGAAATATTCCTTGGGAAAGTAAAGGAGTGCAGAGATAAAGATTGACTCTGTCCTTGTTTACTTCCAAGCTCTCACGCTCTGTTCAGAAGAAACATACTTTTTCCCAGAACTCTGATTCGCTGTATTGGACCCGACCAGAAGTGAATCCAACCAGTAAGAACACCTAGGGGAGTGAGCAGCTGACACAACTCCTCCCCACGGACTCTCTGACTCGCTTAGGAGTGAAATGGACCAATTAGAGATTTGGGGGGGGGGGGAAGAGAAACTCTGCCCCCAAATTGTTCTATGTATACTGATGTTTATTCACGCACGATGCCCCCTGTTTCTGACTGGCTGGTCCCGATATCTGTATCACACGGCAGCAGAGCGGGGAGCCCGGAGTGCTCTGTTACAGGGCACTCTGTATTTCGTATTGTTGTTTTTTACCATTAAAATCAGATTATTGTTATAACTTTTATGCCGGTGTTTTGAACTCCTTCTCTTATTTAATGTGACAAGGCTCATCTAACGGACGGCGCGGAGCAGAGGTGGGCTTTAAGCCACCACTACTGTGTTTGCTCCAACAATTCTGGTGACTCCCGACGTGATGAGTGCTGGTCTCTAGAAGGACTACCGACAGCCAGCGGACGAAATTCAGTCCAGGGGTGGACACCTGGACACCACTGACAACTATACCAGGGTGTCCTACATAATACAAAGGTAAAACAGGTACCTATTGATTACCAAAATCTGTGATTTGGCTTTGCTACAAAAATGTTGAGTTGTCAGCGGTGTTCTCAGTGTTCTTATTCACGGTAAAAAATACAATACATACTGTAGAAAGTAAGAAAGTGCTTAGAGTCAGGTAGAGCATTCCGGACCTAAGGCACCAAGACAGTTATAAGATTATTAGGTGTTTGTAAGAGTCGGGTAGTTAAGTCCCGTGCCTTCACTCACTAAAGAAAGTAAAGTGAACCAGCGAGGTCCCCGTGAGGTAGTCTAGTCCTGCACGGCTGACTCGCTGGGGAAATTCTGTAGACTTTAGGCTAATAAAAAGCTGAAGTCGATTTAATAAGTGGGTATTTAAAGAGGAGATACGCGACTTTCAAAATCAATTTGAAGTGACCGGATCTCGCAAACTCTTGCTGTGGGGTTAATCTGGAAGGCTGAATGTGACGATAAAGGATTTTTGTGGTTTGGGATGAAACTCCATGTGAGCGTCGCATCTCTAAAGAGGGGTGCAGAAGCGCGCTCAAAAACCGCAATTGCCTGTTGAAATAAACATTGTACAAAAAAGCCGGACAGAATGTATAAGGGAATAAACTCTGTGTGATTTTTACGTCAAATCTGTGTAATAATTGAGAGGAAAGAGCAGAAGTATAGTGTAGTGCAGAACAGGAGACAAGGTTTGCTTTAAGCCACCACCACTGTGTTTGCTCCAACAATATCTACAAACAAAGAGTCGATATTTGTCCAAAACCATTTAGTGCTTCACATAATAAAATACACAATGGCTGTAGCCTGATATTATATGCTTTAGGTCGGAGCTGTAGGTGCGTGTTGTACAGTGTGTGTGTGTGTGTGTGTGTGTGTGTGTGTGTGTGTGTGTGTGTGTGTGTGGCACGTGCGTGTAGATACGGCGGACAGACAGGTCTCAGTTGGTTTGGTGTCCTCTGCTTACTTTTAATACTTGTAAATAAAACTTTTGGCCCGCAATTTAATTTCCTTATTGTAGCGACCAGAGAGGGGAGAGGGGGGATATATCCAGTCTCTGATAGTGTTACGTTATTATGCTGTGAGTGCTCTCATACTTGTTTGATTCTGAAATTGTTTATATTTATATAAATATATATATACCTATATATATATATATATATATATACATATTAATGCTGTCAAAATTATCGCGTTAACGGCGGTAATTCATTTTTTGAATTAATTGCGTTAAAATATTTAAAGCATTTAACGCATGTGCAGAATGGCCCGCCCCATACATCCCACCAGTGGCAACGCCAGGGTATGGCTGGGGTAGGCTATACCCATACCAAGAAATGGCTTAGCCCCACCATGAAAAATTATGTTAAAGTAAGCAAAATAAAGTCCGCCAACTCGCGCCGAGAATTGCACAGACAGCAGTTAGTAAGATTGATTTCAGTAGCCACTTGTCTGGAAATATCGAAGACCAGAAACGGTTTTGAAAACTTTTGTCACGTAGTGATCGTCTTCTCAGTAGAACATATTTGATAATGTCTTCTGGACAATCAGAATCAAGGTAACGGCGTGGTGTTGTTGCAGGAAGTCCCGACGGAGAATACTTTTGCTGTAGTACAAGGGTGCACATAACTGGTACGCAGGTTATGTGCATAATCTGAAATACGTACCGTCACTTGTGTCACAAAGCGCATTTGCGTACCGACGTACGTGTGAGGCTTTTCCAGAAGGCGGTAAGATCACCGGACGACAGAGTCGGTCTCCGTGTGCAAAGACAGGGCTGCTGTTAACGTCGGTCTGTACAACGGAATTGTGCCAAAACTACGCCAACCGGTTGCGGAGGGAAACTCCCCCCCTTCACTGGAGAACTGCGCTAAAATAGCTGATCCCAACGTTCACACTCTGTGGTCACGAAGTACTCCACTAGCCCCCCTCCCCCCGTCAACTTTCCTGAAGTACTCCCCCGTTGATAGAAATCAACACGTAATGAATTAAGACCCCACGGTTTGATGATTGTTAGTTTGTTCCAGATATTTGGAGCATAATAACTAAATGCTGAGTTTCCATGTTTAGTTCTGACTCTGGGGACAGAAAGCTGACCAGTTCCTGAAGACCTGAGAGATCTGGATGTTTCATAATTTAGCAGTGGGTCAGAAATGTATTTTGGGCCTAAACCATTCAAAGCTTTATAAACCAGCAGCAGTATTTTGAAATCTATTCTTTGACACACAGGAAGCCAGTGTAAAGACTTCAGAACAGGAGTGATGTGATCCACTTTCTTAGTGTCAGTGAGGACTCGAGCAGCAGCGTTCTGAATCAGCTGCAGCTTCCTAATAGATGTTTTAGTAGGACCTGCAAAGACACCATTACAGTAGTCCAGTCTACTGAAGATAAAAGCATGGACAAGTTTTTCCAAATCCTGCTGTGACATTAGTCTTTTAATCCTAGATATGTTCTTTAGGTGATAGTAGGCTGATCTAGTAACTGTTTTAAGGTGACTGTTGAAACTCAGGTCAGAGTCCATGACTACACCTAGATGTCTGGCTTTATCTGTTTTTTTTAACATTGCAGACTGAAGCTCAGCGCTAACTTTTATACGTTCTGCCTTGGCTCCTAAAACCATTCCCTCAGTTTTATCTTTGTTTAATTGGAGAAAGTTCTGACTCATCCAGTCATTGATTTGTTTAATGCACTTACTCAGTGTTTGAATTCGAGCATAGTCTCCTGGTGAAATTGTTACGTAAATGTGTGTGTCATCCGCATAGCTATGGTAACTTAATTTGTTGTTTTTCATTATCTGAGCCAGTGGTAGCATGTCGATGTTAAAGAGAAGAGGCCCCAAGATGGAGCCTTGAGGTACCCCACATGTCATATTTGTCAACTCTGATGTGTATTTACCTATAGAAACAAAGTTGTTTCTGTCCTTTAAGTAGGATTCAAACCAATTTAGAACTGTTTCCGAAAGTCCCACCCAGTTTTCTAGTCGGTCGAGTAATATGTTTTGGTCAACAGTGTCAAACGCAGCACTGAGATCTAATAATACGAACACTGAAGTTCTGCCACTGTCTGTGTTTAAGTGCATGTCATTGAAGACCGTTACAAGAGCATTGTCAGTGCTGTGGTTTGGACAAAAGCCTGACTGGAACACCTCAAAACAGTTATTTAAATGCAAGAAATTACTCAACTGTTGAAAAACAACTTTTTCAATGATTTTACCTAGAAATGGCAGGTTTGATATGGGCCTGTAATTGTTCATTACTGAAGCATCTAGATTATTATTTTTTAAGAGCGTTTTAATGACTTCAGTTTTCAGGGCCTGTGGAAAAATACCTGAGTGAAGAGATTTGTTTACTATATGAACTGAGATCTGAGGCCATGCAACGAAAAACATCTTTGAAAAATCCTGTTGGAATAATATCAAGGCAGCAGGAGGAGGATTTCAGAAGTTGAATAATGTCCTCTAGGTTTTTATCATTAATCTGATGGAATTGTGTCATGGTGTTTGAATTGATATTAGGTGGACATAGGGACAACACATTTGCTGTACCTGATGCAGAGGCACTGACTGCTTGTCTGATTTTCTGAATTTCTATCCTGGTGGATAGAAATTCAGAGGCCACTGACACTTGGGGGTTAGTTAGTCTGTTGACGGTAGCAAACAAGGCACGTGCGGTTTTTTTGTTTTTGGCAATGATGTCAGAGAAGAAAGACTGTCGTGCGTTTTTCCATTCCAAATTATATAAACCAAGTCTCTCTTTCTAGATTTCAAAGTGAACCTGGAGATTGGTTTTTCGCCACCTACGTTCAGCTTTTCGACACTCTCTTTTTTCTGCTCTCACGGTCATGGCCTTTCTCTACGGAGATATTTTCTTGCCAGACACTTCCTTTACCTTAGTTGGACAATGGCATCTATGAGATTTTTAATTTTTGAATTAAAATGATCTGCTAGCTCATTTACTGAGATGTTAGCAAGGGCAAGTTTGGAAGAAAAATTCTGAGTAAACATTTCCCTCGTATTTTCAGTTAAATATCGCTTTGTGGTTACCTCTTTTTGAACATTTTTGTGAACAGAAATAGAGCTCTCAAAGAAAACACAGGAATGATCAGAGAGTGCAACATCAGTCACCACAACCTTAGAGATATTCAGACCCTTTGAGATCATTAAGTCCAGAGTGAGCCCCTTATTGTGCGTGGGCTCCGTCACATGCTTAGTCATTCCATAGTTATCAAGAACACAAAACAGTTCTTTAGCCCCTCTGTCCTGGGGGTTGTCAACATGGATGTTAAAATCACCAACAATGACTTGAAAAGCAACAAAAAATAACAAAACGCCAGGACCGATAGCCCCGAGCTAGCTCGCAACAATCTCAGCATGGCGGGCATAGCTGGCCTCCTTGAAGACCACCGTAGAGCTCTCTCTGCCAACTTTAAGTCTGCCATCTCAACTCTCGGAGCAAAACTAGACCGAATCCAAGCGACTGTGTCAGACCGCACGGGCAGACAATTGCTTAGCTCGAGTCCAATGCTAACTTGCAGGATGAACGCATGTTAGCCCTGGAGGCTACTTGTGCTACGCTAACGGACAGCAATGATGAACTGCTGGCCAAAGTCACTGATCTCGAGTCCCGCAGCCGGCGCAACAATATAAGAATTGTCGGTTTTCCAGAATCCATTGAGGGCCCTCATCCCTCGACATTCTTCCCGAAGCTGCTGATGGAGGTCTTTGGTGAGGGCGTCCTTGATTCGCCGCCGGAGTGCGACAGGGCCCAACGCTCACTCACCGACAAGCCCAAGCCGAGACAAAGGCCACGGCCGGTCATCATCCGCGTCCACAGGTACCAGCAGAAGGAGAAAATTATCCACGAGGCCCGGGCCAGGAGAGGCAAGCTACAGTACCAAGGTACACCCATCGCCATCTACGAGGACTACACACCTGAAGTGATGGAACAGCGCTACAAATACCGAGAGGTGATGGCGGAGCTTTACAACCAAGGGCTCAAGCCAGCCCTGCTGTTCCCTGCAAGGCTTTCCATCATATCGAAGGAGGGAGGTAAGAAGAGATTCTCCTCTGTGGCAGAGGCTAAAGGCTACAAAGCATCCATTCGTCCTGACACTGACTAGCACTAACAGTGCCGATAACTCATGCGTCTGATGGGACGTTTAGTAAGAGACTATTACTACTTTCTTTTCGGATTCTGCTTTCATAGACACTTGTTGTACATGCACCTTAGCCGCTCTGGTATTTGCACTGATAGTTTGAGCCTAGTGCTGATATTGCAATGAACACGAATGCACCTGCTACTGTTTACACTACATGGGATCCAAGTACTTGGACTGTTCTGAATGCTGTTTGAACTGATTCCTTCTATGGGTTTTAACCCTTAAAGTGCAATTTTATTTTGTTTTACTTGATCTCTGGGCCTTATGTTTTTACTTGAGATCTTTGTCAGTGCCTTATTGCCCTCTGCTATGCTTATATTGGCTGGCTGTTTACCTATCTATGGATGTTATTAGGGCCCGAGCACGATGTGCTAGGACCCGACGGCGTCCTAGCACGAAGTGCGAGGAAACCTATTGTTATTGGTGGTATTATTAGGGCCTGAGCACTAAGTGTGCAAATACCTATTGTTATTCGCACGATTCTTCTTATTATTCCTCTGCTGGTAAATCCTGAATTTGAGGGCTTTACGACGCCATTCATGCAGCAACATTTTGCATGAACGGCAGGACCGGTGAAAAATTCGACATTCTGGAGTAGATGGGTTAAAACATTCTAACATGCTCGCTTGCGCCACCTATATGTAAAAGATAGTCGCACCGTAAGTCGGATGGACCTGCAATTTTGCACACTTATCCGGGTGGACCTGCTCTACATAAAGTCCTCTTGAACCCCTAAGCTCCGCCTACTTTGATTTTTTTTTTTATTAGCATAATGTTAAAAACACTGAAATATTATCCTAAATATCAATTTCGGTTTTATCAACACCAATCTTAGTATACAGCATCGGTGGAGGGTCACGCACATTAAAATATTCAATGAGCATGTTCAGGTAATAAATATGGCTGCCATTAATCAAAACGTATTTGCAAAAAGGTGTGGTTTAGAAAGAAATGCTCATAACTCATCAACAATGTATCAATTCACCACAGATTTTGGTGGATACTTCAAATCTGTGTTGGGGAATAGGCACACCAAAGCATTTTCATTTTGGACTATAGGGGGCACCAAACACACCACCAATTTATAAAGCCGAAATAAAACAAACCTTTTTTAGACATACTCTGGAGGTGACTATGAATTGAGATTTAAAGTGTGGAAACAAATGCAAAATGTGGGCGTGGCCTATAACAATTTTTTACATCGCGATAGCATAAAATGAGCTTCGGATGCAAAACTTGGGACACACGTCAAAGCCCACAACCTTTTCGCGAATGTAAAAGAAAAACGTAATTTAAAAAAAAACTGCTCACTAGCGCCCCCTATTGTGTGGTAGTCACATATAGTTTCTCAGATCTTCAGGAATTTTGGCACAGACAATCGTCATGGAATGGAGGACATATTTTGAATTTGCTTCCATTAGCCCCGCCCCCCAGGAAGTCGGCCATTTTGAAAAATGTGCGTTTTTCATGCATTTTAAGCACATTCTTGGGAACTCCTCCTAGGGCAGGGGTCTGCAACCTTTTTGACCAAAAGAGCCATTTTGCTCCTTTTTCCCAAAAAAATAATTGTCTGGAGCCGCAAAACATATTTCATAGCTTGATAGCTAATAAAGTTGTATTTATTGTTATATCAGACAAAAACTACAGTTTCTTTGCATGTATTAGTCTATTTATTACGTTATATAAAACTGTTAACCTCTAATAAGAAACAAAGAACTCCTATAAGGAGAATTAAAAATAATACACAGGCCTACTTTAAAATAAATTAAACACAGGACTTGGGGAGTGCTCTGCACATTTGAAGGAAATATATATAATTAAAATGTGCCCACTTTGAAATAAATAAAACATATAGGTTGTTAGAAATTAAAATCAATGTTTTGATGGTATAATGTAGTTTAAACATACTGTCAAGTTAAATGCTCTTTTATACTGAAAAACCAGAAATTCTTGTGCACAAGCAGTTAAGCTTTTATTCTGAAAATCCTTCATCTACGGTTAGCATTTAGCATGTGGCTAATATACGATTTCCTAAAGAGGTGAATTGAGTAGCGAAATGACATGGAGTGGTGCAAACCGAAACCTACTGATTTAACACTACAACTATAGATGTCGAGATACTACCATGCTGAATATTAAATGAAAGTACAGTTTATTTGAATACACTATTGTTTACAGACGAGAGTAGCATGTGACAACATCCGGAATGACCGGAAACCAAACCAGCCGTGAAGCATTTTCTGTATGTTTTAGAGTATTGATTACAGCGTTCAGAATGTGTTACATGAAAAGTGATGAAAGAGAATATGAGGAGAAAAGGCGTGTTAAGCATATGTTGAAGGTGAAAAGTACCAATCCTCTGTTTAAATGCAACAACGGACATTAGAGGCGAGGCGAGCCACCTGGCGGGGAGGAGCCAGCAGAGGATATATAACGGCACCGAACGGGGGATTCGGGCTTCTCTTCTTGCTCAGGAGAGCCAGATCAATTAAAGTATCCCATTTTAATCTTTTCAGAGACTCCATTTAGTCTCATTTTAAAGCTTCTCTCCTGGACGCGAGAATAAAGAACATATTTAACAAGCTGCACCCTAAAAAGAGTTAACGGTGGGGTAGGTATTGGTAAGAATGGAGAAACCAGCTCGAGTGCGCTAGAATTTGAAAATACACAACCGGAAAAAATCTGCCCCTTCCTTCAGACTTCCTTACAGAGCCCCTCCTCCAACACACACAAACGCGCACATGACCAATGAGGGCACGAGATAAGTTTGTGCACAGATGGAAGGCTGACAGGCAGGTAGGCCATCCAGTTATTTTAGCCGGGCGGCTCAGATGATCGGTCGTGCTTTTTACAGCACTACGGCTTCCAGAAATTACTTTTTTATGTATTTATTGTCAAAGCATTTAAGATATTCATTGCTATCGGGACGTTAAGAGCATTCCATGGAATATAACAAGAAGTGTTTTCTGAAATAAATTACATACCCCATTGAATTATGACTGAAGATCGTCAGCTGTCTTCTTCTCCCGTGTTGTTCCTCGATACGTAAAGGCTGCAGCACCTTTGACAACTTCTCTCTACATATCAAACATACCGGTAAACCAGCATCGTTTGCTGTGAAAACATATAACTCTTCATATAACTGTTCAGAATTAAATTAAATTAAATCCTTAAATCCTGTTTTTTTTTTTTTGAGAGCTCGATCATGGAGGTCGAAAGCTAACAGCGAATACACAATTTTTGACGATTTACATGTCGCAAATTACTCCAAACTACTAGCATATAGTTTTTCCGATAGTCACAAAACGCTGTATGCACATTGCTATTATGATTGCGGACATATTTCAAATTTGCTTTTATTAGCCCCGCCCTCCAGAAAGTGGGCCATTTTACAAAATGTCTGTTTCTCATGCATTTTAAGGACATTCCTGCGAACTCCTGATAGGGGAATGATCGGAAAAATTCCAATCCAGGAGAACTTCAGCGCATATCCAATGTCATACTACATTGAGAAGGAATAGTCCTTCGCTCAAACGGGGAGCTTGTAGGCTAATGGAGAATGTACAATCTTTGACCAATTATATGTCAGATAAGCTACTGAGACCTGCCTGTCTGCCTGGCACATCAACTCTCTCACACACACACACACAAACAGACACACACACACTCATCTACTGTTCGTCCAACAACGCCCTTTGCTGGCGGCATATTCATTACAACAGACACCTATACACTCCCTAACCCTAACCCTATTTAGGGGCAATGGATGTCCACTCTCGGGAGACGACAGACAGTGGTGCGGTTAGCCAAAGTGACAGACCTACTGTTAGACCTATTTACAGGCAATGGACGTCCACTCTCGGGAGAGAGACCTCAAGCATGTGTCCCTGAAATGGAGACTCTGTTTATTTCACTCATCCAGGACAGAGACCGGGGAAATCTCCTCTCTGTGGCCCCTCCAAGACCCCCAAAGGACGGACCACAGACCTCCAGCATGTGTCCCTGACATAGGCACCTCCATAACCTTGCACACTGTGAGTCCCCGGACTCCCGGACTTAAGCACTCCCCCACGGACTAAACCCAGATGTTCACACCCTACAGAACTTCATGCCCCTGGTAACCCTAAAGGGGGTGGATTTTGCGGTGCTTTACCGTCCGCACATCGGCATCCATATTCGGCCTTATTCACGGCACCACCACCCCTTCTGTGGAGGATATTCTCATGCTCCTGGTAACCCTTTAAATAGTCTGATACTGTCAGGGCTCATCACCGCACTGTACAAGCCAGAAATAATGTTTAAATGGTCGGGAAAAGTGTTTTTAAACGTCTGGAAGAGAGTTGTAGCCTGTCATTTTGCAGGATATCATTTAACATTGAACATTTCCTGGAAATGCACAGAATATGTCCATTTCCAGGAGAGATTCCATGTTAAATGATATCGTGCAAAATGACAGGCTATAACCCAGGAACAAGTGTTTGAAAGGCGGGGAAAAGTTGTTTAAAATAGTCGGAAAAGTGTTTTTAAACGTATGGAAGAGAGTTGTAGCCTGTCATTTTGCAGGATATCATTTAACATGTAACCTCTCCTGGAAATGCACAGAATATGTCCATTTCCAGGAGAGGGTCAATGTTAAATGATATCGTGCAAAATGACAGGCTATAACCCAGGAACAAGTGTTTGAAAGGCGGGGAAAAGTTGTTTAAAATAGTCGGAAAAGTGTTTTTAAACGTATGGAAGAGAGTTGTAGCCTGTCATTTTGCAGGATATAATTTAACATGTAACCTCTCCTGGAAATGCACAGAATATGTCCATTTTCAGGAGAGGGTCAATGTTAAATGATATCGTGCAAAATGACAGGCTATAACCCAGGAACAAGTGTTTGAAAGGCGGGGAAAAGTTGTTTAAAATAGTCTGATACCTCCAGGGCGCATCACCGCATTTTACAAGCCAGGGAAGGTGTCTGAATCCTGGGTAAACATTGTTTAAATAGTCTGACACCTGGCACAGTATTTGCCCCTGGGAACCTTCAAGGTTATATTCATGTTTTATTATTTATTTAATAATCACATGATTTTTACAAAAACAGTATACACAGTATACATATATACAATAATAATAATATAACAATATACATAATAAAAACATGAAAAGTGGTGAAAATGAGAAAATGTATCCGAAAATAGTGCCTCATAATGCGGGCATGTGGACAGTAGCCAGAGACTCACAGGCACACACACATGCAGAGATCCAGGGGGCGGAGCACATGGCTTTTTTTACCCAGAAATAAGTCTCTGAGAGGCGGGGAGACTCAGAGGACAGGCTGCGTCACCTCACTTTGTAACCCAGGAAAAGAGCAGGAATTCTGGCTGCGTGAGTGTTTAAAGTGCATTCATCTGTGTTAATCCGACAGCCGCAGAGGTGCTGACGGAAAGCAGGCGGAACAAATTGATTATTTTAACCAGGAATAAATGTTTGCAAGGCGGGGAAATTGTTCCTGCAGCCCCTCCATAACGGTAATAATGATTAGAAATGATTTCCAGGGCAGAAAGTGGTTTTTAAATGTGGACAAAAATATGTTAAACTGTTTAAAAAGCACAAAGTGATTTGAGTGCAGTTCTCATGTGTCCCCACAGGAGGGCGCGTCGTCCCAGGGAGCACAGTGCATTAATAGTAAAAAATACAACAAAAACAGGGTAAATCAATGGATTTAAAGTGCAGGGAAGCTCCGCAACACACACAGGTACATTCCTAAATCCCCACCATGGTGACCACGGTGATTTAAACTAGTTTCTGCGGGGGAAAGAGTGCTGAAAATCGGATTAAACCCTGCTCACAGTGTGGTAAAAGTCAGATTGTTTCAGAGACCCATAGTAATGCAGGGTCGGGCCGTGTCAGTGCTTGGATGGGAGAACGCCTGGGAATACCCGGTGCTGTAAGCTTTTTTTAAATGCAGCTACATGCATGGTGACAAGGTACAATTTATACCCTAAAATAGCATGCTAAGCATGGGTGGATTAGTTTCAAAGCATGCACACTCTGCTCATGTCAGTCTTCCATTAAAATAGACCGGGAAAAACACCTCTTTTTAGCCCCTCACAGAGCCCCAAAGGACGGACTAAGCAGCTCCAGCACGGCTCCCTCACATGCACACTCTGCTCATGTCAGACTTACATTCAAATAGACCGGGAAAAACACCTATTTTTAGCCCCTCACAGAGCCCCAAAGGACGGACTAAGCAGCTCCAGCACGGCTCCCTCACATGCACAATCTGCTCATGTCAGACTTACATTAAAATAGACCGGGAAAAACACCTCTTTTTAGCCCCTCACAGAGCCCCAAAGGACGGACTGAGGACCTCCGGCAACAGTGGTACTTCCATAACCTCGTGCACCGTGAGTCCCCGGACTCCCGGACTTAAGCACTCCCCCACGGACTAAACCCAGATGATCACACCCTACAGAACCTCATGCCCCTGGTAACCCTAAAAGGGGGGTGGATTTTGCGGTGCTTTAACGTCCGCACATCGGCATCCATATTCGGCCTTATTCACGGCACCACCACCCCTTCTGTGGAGGATATTCTCATGCTCCTGGTAATCCTTTAAATAGTCTGATACTACCAGGGCTCATCACCGCACTTTACAAGCCAGAAATAATGTTTAAATGGTCGGGGAAACTGTTTTTAAACGTCTGGAAGAGAGTTGTAGCCTGTCATTTTGCAGGATATCATTTAACATTGAACATCTCCTGGAAATGCACAGAATATGTCCATTTCCAGGAGAGATTCCATGTTAAATGATATCCTGCAAAATGACAGGCTATAACCCAGGAACAAGTGTTTGAAAGGCGGGGAAAAGTTGTTTAAAATAGTCAAAAAAGTGTTTTTAAACGTATGGAAGAGCGTTTTAGCCTGTCATTTTGCAGGATATAATTTAACATGTAACCTCTCCCGGAAATGCACAGAATATGTCCATTTTCAGGAGAGGGTCAATGTTAAATGATATCCTGCAAAATGACAGGCTAAAACACCCAGGGATACGTGTTTGAAAGGCAGGGAAAAGTTGGTTAAAATAGTCTGATACGTCCAGGGCGCATCACCGCATTTTACAAGCCAGGGAAGGTGTCTTAATCATTGGTACACATTGTTTAAATAGTCTGATACCTGGCACTGTATTTGCCCTCGGGAACCTTCAAGGTTATACTAATGTTTTTTTATTTATTTAATTATCACACAATTTTTACAAAAACAGTATACAAAATAAACATAATAACAACATGATTACAACATGATTAACAGGGGCCTGGGGGCCATATTAGCCGTCTAACTTGTACGGTGCACCGGGGAAAAAAGGTTGAGTCCACGGCCCCTTTCCCCTCATCAGGAGTATCAATCGGTCCTGAAGAAGAGGTATCGCTGCTCTCCGCCCCTGAGTCGTCTTCGGAGTTAGCTGACGGTGGTAGACCTCCTTCTGATGATGATGCTGCTGCAGCTGCTGCCGCCCTGAACATGGAGCGGATCTTCAATGCCTCCTTTATTCCAGGCGTATTCGCGTAGAACTGGTCTGCAGTGCTTACGTCGTGGCACATAAACCTAGCGAGAATCGACCTGCTTTCTGGATCTTGGTGATGCTTGATATTGTCAGCCAGGGCAGTGCGCAAGATGGTGAAGGTGACGGCTGTTTCTAGCCCAGCATCAGCCCAAGCCCTCTTCAAGTGAGCATTCAGGTTCTTGGAAGCCTGCTTCCCCGATGTGAAAAGGAAGAATTCACTCTGAGGACCCGACAAGCCCTCTTTTATCCCCATCCACCGCATGACCCAGCTAAACTCCTTTATTTTAAGCACCAGCTGTGCTTCACCAAATGTCTTGGCAGTCTTGTGATCCTGCACGTGGATGATGTAGCCCTCAGCAGTGCCCCTTCTGTCCGACTCAAAGACCTCCGTGTTGGTCATGTTTGCGTACACACCCGGACGGTGGCCATACAGGAGGCTCCAATGGAGGGTTAGATAGCCATATAGCAGGTACTGGGTGATTGAGGTCGGATTGCTAGCCATCAGGTCAAGGAGATCAGGGATGCGCTTCTCAGCGGCCGCCATGGCGGCGAGAAGGTCCGCTTGGCTCGGCAGACGATCCAGCTTGTCCCTCTTCACCTTAAACCGGTGGACTGTGACAGACTTTTTCAAATCGTTAATGTTGGCTTTCACCTCTCTGATGATGTGGGTCATATCAGACTGGGTGAGCCTGCACCCCCGGAGCTTTGACGCAGACAAGTACCTCAGGAAATGGTTCAGTCTTCAGGAACAACAGCGATGTTGTGACTGCCCCGCCCAGCCACGGACCCTCTTTGTGTCTTTTAGAAACAGCCAGTCTGACAGCCGGTCAACACCATGGGCCATGAATACTAGGAAGTTCTTTATCCGGCTGACGATGGACATACAATTCTCTTTCCGTTTTACTGTCGGTGCGAGACCCTCACAATGACCTCTGTATGTCTGAATGTACGTCTCCATGCTTTTAGGCAACGTGATTTCACGCATGGTATTCCCCCGTCCCTTCCCAGTGGACCATTGATTTTGGGGAGAGGGCCAGTCCTTAGCCAGATTAGCTTTCAGCTTATTGGAGACAGACGCACGGGTCTTCTGGCATACAGGGGTCTCACTACAGGAGGCTTCTACGGACCGCATGACAGTCGTCACCGGGGTCTTGCTTCCAGAGGCTTCTGGGGACCGCATCACAGACTTGAGAGGGGTCTCACTCGCAGAGGCTTCTATGGACCGCATGACAGTCTTCACCGGGGTCTCACTACCGGAGGCTTCTGGGGACCACATGACAGTCTTCACCGGGGTCTTGCTTCCGGAGGCTTCTGGGGACCGCATCACAGACTTGAGAGGGGTCTCACTCGCAGAGGCTTCTATGGACCGCATGACAGTCTTCACCGGGGTCTTGAGAGGGGTATTGCTGCCGGAGGCTACTGTGTTCATGCCGGGGGTACTTGAGATTGCTACGCCCTTAAATCGTATACAGTCTTCGTCTTCCTCAAGCAGAGCAGCAGTGGAATTCTGCTTCCTGGGTTTTAGACCCTGTTTTAGCCTGGAGCGCAGGGTCTTCACCTCATCAATGAGGGCATCCTTCTGAGCCCTCAATGCCACATTTTCCAGCCTCACCTGCATGCAGTCCTCTTCGTCACACTTGGTATGTGGGGAGAAGGGTGGAGGGTGCACCGGGTATTCCTCCTCATTGTCTATATCCAATAATGTAGCCATTCCAATGATGGGATTAGTCTCTCGGAGGTCATGGAGCAACTGCATGGCCACACTATGCTTCAGCCTTGCCATGACCTGATGTGCCTCATCTCGGGAGAACTCAGGGTGGTCACGAGTTACATGACGGTGTAGTTTCTTCCCAGCATACGAACACCCTGTGATGGGACAGGGTTTGGTCCAAACATTTATTCTACCACTGGCCATTTTAAGAATGATGCCTCTTTCCTCCAGGTTCCGCACTGCATGTTTGTGCTTAAGGTGCTTATTCAAAGCCAGATAGCGGAGTCTGCACACCGGGCATTCGGTCAACATCCTTCCCAAAACACACGCAATGAATTCTATTTAAATGGTTTTCTGTTTCTCCGTTTATATGCGTTAGCCAACTGGTGATTGCAACCATGGGTCCGATGCTTCAATGCAGGGAACACGGACCAAGGGGAGGACTTGGGTTACCACCTGGTTAAATTAGTCCCACCTCCTTACCAACGCGGGGCTGGTGATGGGTCCGATACATTGATTGTTTTTTGTTTCATGGTTCTACCACGAGCTCACAAGACAGTTTTGGGTACAAAAACGTGGGGATAACAGTACCTCCGGGCGCTCCATCCCGCTCCGGCTTTCGCCGCAGCGGGGGGAGGAGGCATTGAACCCCTCGCACCTGCCCCCGGAGGAGGCAGGGGAGTCAGGTACCCGGAGGCGCACGGTGGACGGCCAGGGCGAGACCGCCACACCGCACTGGAGTCAGAGTTCCGAGTTTTTCGAGCCAGGTCCCGGTGAAACGCAGTACGGAGCACCCGGCAGGAACCTCCAGCAGACCCCCCCGCGCGGTTCCCTTGTCCCTCGGAAGAGGCGGAGAGGTGGGTGTTTTTCATCTGCTGGCGGACTGCCGGGGAAAACGTGATGCTCGGGAGCCAGGCTCAGAGTTAGTGGCAGTGAGAGCCCGTGCACCTGCCTTTTACAGCAGGCACGCGCTGGTATCGGGGTGGGGAGAGAAGGTAGAAGCAGAGGCTGCAGAAACAGCCAGAGCCTTCCCCTCTAACACACCCCTCATTTGGTGCATTGAACCCCTCGCACCTGCCCCCGGAGGAGTCAGGTACCCGGAGGCGCACGGTGGACGGCCAGGGCGAGACCGCCACACCGCACTGGAGTCAGAGTTCCGAGTTTTTCGAGCCAGGTCCCGGTGAAACGCAGTACGGATTACCCGGCAGGAACCTCCAGCAGACCCCCCCGCGCGGTTCCCTCGTCCCTCGGAAGAGGCGGAGAGGTGGGTGTTTTTCATCTGCTAGCGGACTGCCGGGGAGAACGTGCTGCTCGGGAGCCAGGCTCAGAGTTAATGGCAGTGAGAGCCCGTGCACCTGCCTTTTACAGCAGGCACGCGCTGGTATCGGGGTGGGGGGAGAAGGTAGAAGCAGAGGCTGCAGAAACAGCCAGAGCCTTCCCCTCTAACACACCCCTCATTTGGTTCATGAGCACTGGGCAGAGTCCCCTGTCAACTCTCCTTATATTCCTCCGGAGACCAGTTGGGACATGGCAGCATCCCACTTCGCCTGGTACACCATATCGTTAAATGAGCTCAGTAATGTACTGCACAACATCACATGGGTAAATGAGCTACATAATGCACTGCAAAATCACATTTGGTTTATTTCCAAAAAGCCTGGAAAAAACACATATCCGTCATGTCCTGTAAAATATCATTCTTTGTTTATTTCCATCCTTCAGGCAAATACACATATCTTTGTCCGCTCCAGGAGCACCCGCAGTTTAGATGAACCGACCGCCAAGCACCGGAAGCTGGACCCGGGGAGGAGGCCCTCCGATGGCGGGTCAAATTTGCTGATACCGCAGCTGGCTGGACACTAGCCGTAGAAGAACACCTGGGCGGGATCAGGCATGTCCCTCTTTGCAGACAAGCATATATGCGCTCCGGCATTCGCCGCATATCTTTGTCCGCCTCAGGAGCAGAGTCAAACCCGCAGTTTGGATGAACCGACCGCCAGAGCACCGGCACGAGGCCGGGCCGGCGGAGGCCTTCCGATGGCGGGTCACGTTTGCCATTCGATCAATTTCTTTGCAGACAAGCATATATGTGGTTGTTACGCAGGATCAAACAGGTAGTTTGATGAAGTAGGGTCCTGTGCCCGGAGCAAGGCCAATTGCTGAATGCCGCAGCCGACTAAGGCCGCTATGCCACAGTGGAGGATGAGAGAAACAGGTGTTTGTCTTGCATTCCGCGGCGAAGTGGGGAGGTGGAACTTCCACCCCGCTACGGAACCCGTGGTGGGACCCTTGAGTCAGACGGTTCGTCTTGGAAACGCTTCATATCGGTCGGCCTGGGAGGTAAGAGACACGCAGGGTAACGGACACGCAGGGTTACCCCCACGCAGCCCACGCAACACGGAGGAGGCAGGGGAGTCTGGTACCCGGAGGCGCATGGCCGCAACACCGCACTGGAGTCAGGGTTTCGAGTTTTTCGAGCCAGATCCCTGTGAAACGCAAGACTCCAGCAGGAGCCTCCAGCAGACCCCCCCGACGTTTCCCTCGTCCCTCCCGGCCATCAGAGTCGAACACGCAGTTCGGAGGAACCGACCGCCAGAGCACCGGCACGAGGCCGGGCCGGCGGAGGCCCTCCGATGGCGGGTCGCATTTGCCATTCAATCAGTGAGAAATCAGAAGAGGAAGGGAAAAAAAATACTAACTTGTCTTTTTGGAGTTCCATAAAAAATGGGTGAAAATGAAAAAATGTATCCGAGAGTAGTGCCCCATAAGGCGGGTAGAGTCCCCTGTCAACTCCCCTCGCATTCCTCCACATTCACAAAGTAACACTTTACTTTTTGGAGAACCATCAAAAATGGCTAAAAGTGTTGAAATGTATCCGAGAATAGTGCCCCATAAGGCGGGTAGAGTCCCCTGTCAACTCCCCTCGCATTCCTCCACACTCACAAAGTAACACTTTACTTTTTGGAGAACCATCAAAAATGGCTAAAAGTGTTGAAATGTATCCAAGAATAGTGCCCCATAAGGCGGGTAGAGTCCCCTGTCAACTCCCCTCGCATTCCTCCACACTCACAAAGTAACACTTTACTTTTTGGAGAACCATCAAAAATGGCTAAAATTGTTGAAATGTATCCGAGAATAGTGCCCCATAAGGCGGGTAGAGTCCCCTGTCAACTCTCCTCGCATTCCTCCACACTCACAAAGTAACACTTTACTTTTTGAAGAACCATCAAAAATGGCTAAAAGTGTTGAAATGTATCCGAGAATAGTGCCCCATAAGGCGGGTAGAGTCCCCTGTCAACTCCCCTCGCATTCCTCCACACTCACAAAGTAACACTTTACTTTTTGGAGAACCATCAAAAATGGCTAAAAGTGTTGAAATGTATCCGAGAATAGTGCCCCATAAGGCGGGTAAAGTCCCCTGTCAACTCCCCTCGCATTCCTCCACACTCTGAAAAAGTCAGTTATTTTTTGGAGAACCATCAAAAATGGCTAAAAGTGTTGAAATGTATCCGAGAATAGTGCCCCATAAGGCGGGTAGAGTCCCCTGTCAACTCCCCTTGCATTCCTCCACACTCTGAAAAAGTCAGAGTTATTTTTTGGAGAACCATCAAAAATGGCTTAAAGTGTTGAAATGTATCCGAGAATAGTGCCTCATGAGGCGGATTGAGTCCCCTGTCAACTCCCCTTGCCTTCTTCCGGAGCCCAGTTACAAAACTTAAAGTTTGGTAAGAACCATGCTGGGGGGTCTCCGGGCAACAAAATGTATCCGAGCCAGAGTGCACATACAGCGGATGAATTCCTCCATGAAGTTACACAGCCGTTTTTTTTCTGAGTCCTCTCAAAAACCGGGTTTCCGATTTCGTGCAGACAGTAGCTTGGAAAACATGAACGGTTTTTTACGACGGAGAAGCGGAAGTCTGGATTCCCCTCTCCGTTGTACATTGCAACGGGGGAGGGGAAAAGTGTTCGGGGCTTCGTCCCGAAGCCCCGAACACTTGAGCATCGGAGCCCCTTCTTCTGAGCCCCTTCTCCCTTGTAATTTCAAAACTTCATTTTTGGATTGTTTTAACATATAATTTACCGTTTTCTTTCATTTTTTTTTCTTTCCACGGGTGGGGGCCTATGGCAGGCCGCCTAGGAGCTCCCAAATTTGGCCCGGATCCTCCGGGATTTGTGGGATAAGCTCCATAAACTGACAAAGTCATCCAAATATGTCGCTTTTATAGCCCAAAGATATATAATGCAAATACATTAAAATAGTAAAAGGTACAATTGTGCTCCGAATTACCAGAATTTGATTTATATAGCCCCGAAAAAATGATTTAAAATGATTTTTGTGGGGAAAAGTGTTTAAAACGCCTGATTAAAGCATATGCAGGACCCCAGTGAGCTCCAGACTATGTGCATTGTGTCAGGGACCCTGTGAATGATAACACCCATCATTTAAACGCAAAAACCACCATTAAAAGTCACTTTTAGGGGGAAAACGCAGCCTCTGTACATTTCGTTAACGAACTGATAGGCAAATGGAAAAAAGTGTGAAAACGGCCGAGCCGCTGCTCCACTGCTCCAGGCTGTGTGTGCATTGTGTTAAGGGACCCTGTGAATGATAACACCCATCATTTAAACGCAAAAACCACCATTAAAAGACACTTTTAGGGGGAAAACGCAGCCTCTGTCCATTTCGTTAACAAACTGATAGGCAAATGGACAAACGGGGCAAAACGGCCGAGTCGCTGCTCCAGGCTGTGTGCATTGTGTTAGGGAACCCTATGAAGGGTGTACATGAGGGTATACATGTTTTAAATAGTAGGATACCTCCAGGGCGCATCAACACATTTTACAAGCCAGGATCCTTGGTAAACATTGATTAAGTGTTTTTAAATGTGTGGAACAGTGTTTTGTCACTTTCAAAACTCTCCTGTCATTGACCGGAGAATTTGGGTCGATGTTGTATTCAATCTGGCCATTAATATTCCAGTGAGACGAAGTACGTACATTGACCGGAGTGATCCCATGTTAATTTTGTCCAAAAACCGGAACATTCCCTACCCCTACTTAGAGGCAATGGACGTCGACTCTCGGGAGACTTCCGAGAGTGGTGCGGTTACCCAAAGTGACAGACCTAATTTTACCCAGGGAAAAGTGGTGAAATGTATCCGAAAATAGTGCCTCATAATGCGGGTAGAGTCCCCTGCCAGCTCCCCTAACGGCCGTCTACACTACAGGCATGAAAAAATCTTGGAGCTGGGCGTGTCTGAAGCTTGGCGATTTTTTGCGAGCAACCAATCACATGAATCTCCCGCCCCCGACATACAAGCAATAGCAATGTTAAAACGAAGTAAACTGGATATAAACTCTCCAAACAGGCGAAAAAACGATCAGTTTCACCCACTGTCTCTGCCACCTCCCTCCATGCCTGGTTCCTCCGGTTTGTATCCCGGTAAATAGTTCCGGTCGTAAAGAACCGGGTGATTTGCTACCGTCATATCTCGTTTGGAATATGAGGAAATGAACTGCGGTCTGGCTCTCCCAGCTTGCACGCGGTTTGATTGGCTGCGCTTGCACTGGCGGGATTTGCATAAACGGGATTTCATTGGCTGATGCCAAGCATCGAGCCTCAAAAGTTGAACATTGTTCAACTTTTGATGCCGATAGATGCTCGTGATGCTTGCAAAGCCATGCCATGCTCCCCACAATGCAGTTCGGCGAAGATTCAAAATCTTCTACGTCACCCCATTCAAGTGAATGGGTAAAGCGTTGAAAGCATTTTTTGATGCCTGTAGTGTAGATGTACCGTTACATTCCTCAGAGTCAAAATAGTCAAATTCACTTTTTGGGAAACCAGTGAGATGTTATAGGCTCTAGTCTGGTGAGGTTGACTCGAGACACATGTGTGTGCTCGAAGACACATGTGTTGATGCATCTTATGATGGCCATTTTGGCTGCGCCAAGAGCAGCAAAGACAGACTAATGATGCAGCATGTCTCCATAACTTGGGCACTAAGGTTATTTCACACCTCCAGGAGAGAGACCGCGAAAACCACCTCTCTGAGGACCCTCACAGAGCCCCAAACGACGGACTAATGACCTCCAGGACGTCTCCCTCACATGCGCACTTCCATAACCTTGCACACCATGAGTCCCCCGGGCCTCAAAGACCTCCGTGTTGGTCATATTTGCGTACACACCGGACGGTGGCCATACAGGAGGCTCCAATGGAGGGTTAGATAGCCATATAGGTGATTGAGATCGGATTAATAGCCATCAGGTCAAGGAGATCAGGGATGCGCTTCTCAGCGGCCGCCATGGCGGCGAGAAGCTCCGCCTTGCTCGGCAGACGTTCCAGCTTGTTCCTCTTCACCTTCAACTGGTGACAGACTTTTTCAAGTCGTTCATGTTGGCTGTCTCTGATGATGTGAGTCATATCAGACTGGGTGAGCCTGCACCCCCGGAGCTTCGACTCAGACAAGTACCTCAGGAAATGGTTCACATTCTTCAGGAACAACAGCGATGTTGTGACTGCCCGGCCTGACTTTGAAATATACTCGCTCCAGCCACGGACCCTCTTTGTGTCTTTTAGAAACAACCAGTCTGACAGCCGGTTAACAACATGGGCCATGAATACGAGGAAGTTCTTTATCCGGCTGACCTTGGACAGACAATTCTCTTTCCGTTTTACTGTCGGTGCGACACCCTCACATTGACCTCTGTATATCTGAATGTACGTGTCCATGCTTTTAGGCAATGTGATTTCACGCATGGTATTCCCCCGTCCCTTCCCAGTGGACCAGTGATTTGGGGGAGAGGGCCAGTCCTTAGCCAGATTAGCTTTCATCTTATTGTAGACAGACGCACGGGTCCTCTGGCATACAGGGGTCTCACTACCGGAGGCTTCTGCGGACCGCATGACAGTCTTGGCCGGGGTCTTGAGAGGGGTATTGCTGCCGGAGGCTTCTGGGGACCGCATGAATGTCTTGGCCGGGGCCTTGAGAGGGGTCTCACTACCGGAGGCTTCTGCGGACCGCATGAAAGTCTTCACCAGGGTCTTGAAAGGGGTATTGCTGCCGGAGGCTTCTGGGGACCGCATGACAGTCTTGGCCGGGGCCTTGAGAGGGGTCTCACTACCGGAGGCTTCTGCGGACCGCATGACAGTCTTCACCAGGGTCTTGAAAGGGGTATTGCTGCCGGAGGCTTCTGGGGACCGAATGACAGTCTTTGCCGGGGCCTTGAGAGGGGTCTCACTACCGGAGGCTTCTGCGGACCGCATGACAGTCTTCACCAGGTTCTTGAGAGGGGTATTGCTGCCGGAGGCTTCTGGGGACCCCATGACAGTGTTGGCCGGGGCCTTGAGAGGGGTCTCACTACCGGAGGCTTCTGTGGACCGCATCACAGTCTTCACCAGGGTCTTGAGAGGGGTATTGCTGCCGGAGGCTTCTGGGGACCGCATGACAGTCTTGGCTGGGGCCTTGAGAGGGGTCTCACTACCGGAGGCTTCTGCGGACCGCATGACAGTCTTCACCAGGGTCTTGAGAGAGATATTGCTGCCGGAGGCTTCTGGGGACCGCATGAAATTCATGGCCGGGGCCTTGAGAGGGGTCTCACTACCGGAGGCTTCTGCGGACCGCATGACAGTCTTCACCAGGGTCTTGAGAGGGGTATTGGGGTATTTTGGATCAGGCTGGAGCAGGCGGGAGTTAGACTCTGACTTCACTGTCGAGACGGCAGTGGCCGACTCCGCCTACTAACCTTTTCAACCCTGAGCATGTTTTTCAGGTTTCAGGCTCGAAAATGACATTCCCAGATCAAATGACAATATCTTCCCTTCTAAAAGGGTTAAATTAATAATCTTTATTCTCAAAGTAATGATAAACCTGTGAATTGGATGTAGAAAAGACAGAATCAAAATAGATGTTTTTTATTTTAAAGAAAATTCAGATTGAACAAAGTAAAAAACTGTAAATTATAGTGTCCGTCCAAAAATTCTTTTTTGCTTATATTGAAAACTACCCTTGGATGATGGGTTAGTAGACTAAAAGCTTTAGGAATCCAAAGTACAACATATAATAAGTATCCTGTATCAAGATTGATGCAAAACAAGTGAAATGTAATCTTTTTAGAGAGATCTAGCACAAAAAAAACACTTCTGGGGTCATTTGGGTGGATTTTCCATACATCTGGCCCCCCTTGGTCGATTTTGACATTACACTACATTACATTACATTGCATTTAGATGACGCTTTTATCCAAAGCGCCTTACAATAAGTGCATTCGACCAGGAAGATACAAACTTGAAGAAAACAGAATCATATAAGTACATCGGGTTTCATAGAGCTAAAACATTTCAAGTGCTACTCAACTGGCTTTAGATAAGCCAGTCCTTTATTATATAAGTGCTTTGTTATAGTTCTATCGCTCGAAGTGGAGTCGAAAGAGATAATGTCAATGGGGAGCTCATTCCACCATTTTGGGGCCAGGATAGCAAACCGACGTGTTTTTGCTGATGGGAACTTGGGTCCCCCTCGCAGTGTGGGTGCAGCGCACTGTTTGGCTGATGCAGAGCGGAGTGCACGTGCTGGGGTGACGAATGAAATCTCTTTATAACTGCTGGAGCCAATGGAATCGAGGGAAAGTTCTACACACACCAAATAAGGAGTGAGAGTGATGCATGGCCAAAACCGGAAGCTGCATACACTCTATTGGCTACCATTAGCAGCTAACTTTTTTTCTCCGATTTTTATATAAAAATGGAATTATGGATTATAAATAATTTTTTCAAAGCGACACACACATTATTAACCTATGGATTAACTGATTCAGCCGCGTTTTTTCTCCTTTTAATGCCATTGAACACATCTTTTGATCAGATTGCAGGGCTGCCAACATTTGAGTTCAATTTGGAGTGAGATTTTTGATTTTGGTGAACCGAAAAAAGAAACGTTCATGTGTTACAAATGTATTGGGGGGTCGTCACCTCCTCTAGGGGGGTCCGGGGACATGCTCCCCCGGGAACATTTTCTTTTTAAATATTGAAGTTAAATGCATCAACCTGGTGCATTTTGAGAGCAAAATGAATTTATGGATACATCTCTAAACACCCATATGAAACAGAACTGTAAACCGATGTTCTTTTTCTTTATGGATATTGTAAACTGTGTTCGTTATTCTCCCGTCCAGGAGAGAAGCTTTAAAAGGAGACTAAATGGAGTCTCTGTGAAAGTTCAATTGGGTACTTTAATTAAAAAAGGCGCGGGTTGGTCACAAGCATGATATTGTTCAGTCAGACAAACAGCTGTGATCCGCTCCTCGTTAGGGAAGAGAAGAGATGGATCTCTCCTCCGGTGCTGTTATATATCCTCTCCTGGCTCCTCCCCGCCTGCCGGCTCGCCTCGTCTCCAATGTCCGTTGTTGCATTTAAACAGAGGATTAGTTCTTTTCACATTCAATATATGCTTAACACGCCTTTTCTCCTCATATTCTCTTTCATCACTTTTCATTTAACACATTCTAAACGCTGTAATCAATACTCTAAAAAATACTTCTCGGCTCGTTTGGTTTCCGGTCATTCCGGATGTTGTCACATGCTACTCTCGTCTGTAAACAATAATGTATTCAAATAAACTGTACCTTCATTTAATATTCAGCATGGTAGTATCTCGACATCTATAGTTGTAGTGTTAAATCAGTAGGCTTCGGTTTGCACCACTCCATATCATTTCGCTACTAACCCTCAGGCCTTTTCCTTGAAAAAGGACTTTTTTAAAACAGCCTCATACTGTTGTTAACACAAAACTCTCACTCTAATAACCTTAGTCTCAAACTTTGGCTGGGTCTTTGCCTCAAGCAGTCCCGACTGCTTAATGGCCTAAAACCATTCACGTTAACTTAAAACGCAACAAAAGACACCTATAGAAGTGATTGGCCTATGGCCGACATGTAATAATAGACAAACAAATAGCATGCAGGGTTAAATAGAACAAAATAAATTGAACTCACCCTGCCTGTGACAAAGCAACGCCACGTGTGGTAGGATACCAATGTTTATCAATTTAGGCTTGTTTTAACTTCAATTTAGGCAGTCTTTCTCAGGAGTCCAACTTACCAGACAGACACACACCCCTATTGTTCACTATGTAATCTATTGAAGATTTTGAATAAACAGGTAGGCCTACTTCTTTACCTTTCTGTATGGGCCCGAGTGTATGTCTGCCAGCATTTTTCAAGCTCCTTTGAAAACTGCAACTGCTCTCCCGGTGAAACGAGATCACGTCCGGGTCCCCAATTGTTAAATATGTTCTTTATTCTCGCGTCCAGGAGAGAAGCTTTAAAATGAGACTAAATGGAGTCTCTGAAAAGATTCAAATGGGATACTTTAATTAAAAAAGGCGCGGTAGTGTTACAGACAGAATATTGTTCCGGCAGAAAACAGCTGTGATCTGGCTCTCCTGAGCAAGAAGAGAAGCCCGAATCCCCCGTTCGGTGCCGTTATATATCCTCTGCTGGCTCCTCCCCGCCAGCCGGCTCGCCTCGCCTCTAATGTCCGTTGTTGCATTTAAACAGAAGATTGGTACTTTTCACCTACAACATATGCTTAACACGCCTTTTCTCCTCATATTCTCTTTCATCACTTTTCATGTAACACATTCTAAACGCTGTAATCAATACTCTAAAACATACAGAAAATGCTTGACGGCTGGTTTGGTTTCCGGTCATTCCGGATGTTGTCACATGCTACTCTCGTCTGTAAACAATAGTGCATTCAAATAAACTGTACTTTCATTTAATATTCAGCATGGTAGTATCTCGACATCTATAGTTGTAGTGTTAAATCAGTAGGTTTCGGTTTGCACCACTCCATGTCATTTCGCTACTCAATTCACCTCTTTAGGAAATCGTATATTAGCCACATGCTAAATGCTAACCGTAGATGAAGGATTTTCAGAATAAAAGCTTAACTGCTTGTGCACAAGAATTTCTGGTTTTTCAGTATAAAAGAGCATTAAAACTGACGGCATGTTTAAACTACATTTCCCCATTAAAACATTGATTTTAATTTCTAACAGTCCCTCCTTACACACCTAAAAGGTGTGTATAATACTGAAATCAATGAGTTCTTCATCTGAACTTTGCATATTACATATCTCATATTAACAAACATACAATCAAATGGAATGGTTTTACAGCCGGCTTTACAAAAATACAAAATAAATTCTTGTCTGTGTTCAAACATAAAAGTTTTCCCTTGTGCATCACTTCTAGTGTTTACATTCAATATCATTCTTCAAAATAGCAGCAATGGCTTGGTATCAGAACATTTCTTCGTCCCTCCTTTCACAGAAACCGTTCTCATACCACGCTCAGTGTTAGCAGTGGTTAATTTGAGATGAAGAGGTGCCGGATCCTGCCGGAACAGGATCCGGCACCTCTTCATTTTGGCCACCCTGTGTTCCGACACCTATTTGGGCAGATCCGGTACCTCTCACAAAAAATAAAAAATAAAAATGGTTAAAATGAAATAAAATATGCAGATATTAATTTACAGAAAAAATCCCAAGAATTTCATGTCGTTTATTAAGATTAAGATTTGAAAGAGTCGGAGATCTGTGTTGACGCACTGAAAAGCTGGACCAACGGACAAACGTCTTTCACTTTTGAAATTCGCCACATGAGGAGCACGTCGCAGAGAGGAAGAAACGGTGATTCAATGCAAGCATGTCAAAAAGACAGTTAAATGTACTGTCTTTCTTCAAAAAGAAGGAAGAGGTAATAGACACTTCAAAACGAGTCAGAAAAGCCTCCACAAGCAGCGACGAGGGCAGCTGCAGCGGTCATGTTGATGGTCAAAACCAGGAGGAGGTTAGCGCCGCAACAGCTAGCCAGCTAGCTAACCGACAGCTAGCCAAGCCCGGGCAGCGGGTCAGGTTCACCGCCAGCCGGAACAGGAGCCAGCTACCGTCAGCCAGGTGGACCACCAACAGCAAAGGGTGGGTACCCTGGCATCAACTAGCCCGGTACAACAGCCGGAGCAAGAGGCGAGCGGAACCGCGACATCAGCTGGCTTACAGCAGGAAGTTTCAGTAGGAGAGGAGAGCGCATTGAGCGTAGAAGAGTGTGGGACGTCCAGCGACAGGTCAGTTTTTTCTAACTGTGGCCAAGAACTTGGAGGACCGTATGTTATCTCAAGGAGGCCGGATGCCAGATAAAACTGGATATAACAAGTTCATTGAGGAGTTGAAGGTGCTTTACGCACAATACTGGCCCGAGGACGCAGGTGCGCTGTATGGAGAGACTGAGGTCGAGTCCCTGTGTCAGCGCTTCAACATTGCCAACCCGCGCGCAGTCATACGGGCCTACAGAACGTACAGAGACTCAGATGGTAAAGACACCCCCGATGAGCTGATGGAGTAAGTTTTGTTGCTGTCAACAGCATTCCCATTGCAAGTGCTGAATGTGAGCGCGGATTTTCTCAAATGAACTTGATTTGCACTCCCAACCGTAGCTCTTTGCTCACATCTACCATGTCATCTTTACTCTTCCTAAATCTTGTTGGACCCCCCCTGGCTAAATTCAATCCAGTCCCGTACGTGAGGTCCTGGGTGGCCAAAGGACACAGAACTGCCACAGACACACGCAGTAAAAGCAGAAAAAAAGAGATAGAGGACAATCCGGACATGCTCGTGATGTGGGGTGTTTTAAACAACTAAATATGGTGAGCAAACATACTGTCTATTAATAGGCCGCCGTGCCAATCTTTGAATAGGCCTAATACATATTTTTTTTACACGTTAAACCTGTTGAGAAATTAATTGCTGGCTGTATACTGAAGTCCCACCTGTGGTGATGTGGGCATTTGCCTATGTTGTGCGTACTAGCCTAAAAAATTATAAATTATCGTCATAACATTTATACCATGGATACTATTTGAAATTGAGGCTTGTAAGTCCCACAGCGTTGCAAGTGGACATTTTCATGTTGTTTTCAGCACCTTTTCTGTATACGTTCCGGGACCTGTACGCGTCTCGTCATCCCTGAGCTGTCATATGTACTTTGCGTTCCGGCACCTTATGATTTACAAATTAAGCACTGGTGTTAAGGCACTTGTTTTTACAAAGTGAAAAGAAACAAACCATTTTAGAATAGCAATGATTTTTACAACATGAGATCCACCATATTAGAATAGTATAAAGTAATAAAGAATAAAATAAAATATCTTGGATTGGCAAAGTAAATTGAAAAATAAAAATAAACTATCTTGGAATAGTGTAAAGTAAATTGAAATGGATTCACTCCATTTTAGCATTTTATTTTGCTCACTTCTTCACATGATTTCATAGTGTAAAGAATCACATCAGCTGGACATTCATTGATCAATCTCATCTCCGAACATCCATATCATTTAAACTAACTCATCATTGTCATCAACATCTGTATACGGGGGTTGGTCGTCTTGTTCTGCTAGCATTTGTAATCGTCTCCTCATGAGAAATTTACCCTCCCTCCTTTCATACCATTTAAGGTATGAAAGTAATATGTTCTCTAGAAGGGGCCGTTCTGCGTTCTACTCTGGGGTACGGCATTCTAGACAGTCATTTCTGGGAGAAGATTTTGGTCAGTTACAACAGTTGTAGAGTTTCATCACTTAAAAGTTCCTACTCATTACCTTTGGGTGGTCTTTGGGTGGTCTGTTCTAATGCAGTGATAAAGTCCCTGAAATGGTGTGAGAACCGGTGGAATATCAATAACTCATTATACTAATTTATTTTCAATTCTTGTCTACTTAAAAAGCTATGCTAACCCCTTTAACAGTGTGTGGAACCTTGGGTGCCCGAGCATGTGATAATTACTCCCTCCTTTAAGGACTTTAAAACAAGTCATTTCATTAATGGTTTGCAGTTCAATTCAGGAATTTAGACCTATGGCAGATATGTTTTTCCTTTAAATAACATCTCTAAATGTCAGGTCATCACTGATTGAATGGTGTCTTTTAAAACTCATATTCTGGTGCCGTGCGCTCCCTCTGAAGCTGCAAGTAAGATTTAAAACATCTGCAGGGTGGGTCGAGCGACCCCTTCTCCCTGAACGATATTTGTTGTAAAATATGCACCATCACAATGAGTGATCCAAGGCCCCGCATGTATTACTCCCAATTATATTAGTTTTTTTTTAAATTAAAATGTGCAATCTCTCTTTGCCCAGTGTCTTTTTAAAACTCTACATCTTGGACGAAAAACAAATGTTATTTCCACCTTAATCTTCCCTCCTGAGGTAATAACCATGCTACAATGGAGAAATCAATACTCTAGATTGGAATACCTTCTTTGGCTTGGTACTAGCTCTACCTTTAACATTTTCCATACAAATAAAGATTTGTCTGCTTTTATAGAGTGGTTACTAAAACCATCCCTTTAAACTGTAGGTCTATACTGTAACAAATTAAATCTTACCCAAATTCACACATGAATAAAAAAATTCTTAAAGAATAATTTGTTCATATGATGAAAAGATTGAATAATATGTTCTACCCTCAGTTTGTTTTTAGGGTTATTTAATAGTTTCCTCTTTCTTTCTTTATAAATTCACCAATTGATTAATTCATGGCTAATAAACCTTTTTCTTTACGTATTTCTCGTTGGTGAATAAGTGTGTTTATGTGTAAACTCACTCACTCCCGTTTTCCTTCTCTCCCCCTCTGGTTGTCAAGCCACGACCCCCTCACGTTCTGCCGGACCATGCCAACTCCTCCGTCCTGTCATCTTCTCCTCAGTCCTCTTCTCCTCAGTCCATCCGCTCTTGGATCCTTCCGCTGTAACTCTCTTCAGTGTCCCATCTGCTTTGCTTTTCATCTCCTCCTTTACAGTCTCTACTTTGTTGCATGGAGGGCGTATTCTGCTCTCATGTCCCACACTCTGCTCTTGTGTCCAAATCTTGTGGCTCAGCTTGGAACTTCATGTCCTGTGGGGGACCGATGAGAGTGTGCCTTTTTATGTCGCCTGTAGTTCTGGATTCCTCAGGTGGAGATGGTTCTGGATAAAGTCTTGTCATTGTTGGTTCAGCTCTGCTTCTCTGTCTGTTCGATGGAGGAGGAGGAGTCTTCCGTGGTGAGGTCTTTTGTCTGCCTGGAAGTTGGGGTCGTAGCATTCTGACAGGCGGAGAGATAGAGAGAGAGAGATCTCGGGACGCATTATCTATAGTTAATTCTAACACACTGAGGTAAAATAAATCCAATCTTTCCCACTCCATTTTCCTAACCATACTATCTTTCTTTGATGTTAAATGTCATCTAAGCCCAGTTAATGTTTTCTAATAATTGTACCATATCCCTAAACATTGTTTTCACCCACTGTAACATGTTTACTCCAATTAACTCTTTCAGGAAACCACTTTCTTCCATCAATTTAAATACCTAGATGTTTCAAGCACCACATATTTCACACACTATAAAGGAACATCTCCATATTTTCTCCATCACTTTAAATCTCACTTTTATTTAGAACATAAGTAACTTTGGTGACTGGACATATCTGCAATGTCGCCACTATCTGCTGGGAAATTTTGTTCATAGAGTTTGTACATACAAAGCTGTACTTTTGGGTTAGTAGCCTGTTTCAACTGTAATCATTTTCAATAATTCTACTCAGGTCACCGGTCGGTTGTTCATAAACTTAACAGGGGGTATTTCTGGTACAAACTAAAACACGGATCCAGTGTATTTAGAGATTCCCCTAATCTGTAAATCCCCATCACTTACATATCCCGATCACTTAAACCCATCTCATCATTTGATACAAGAACTGCATATAGGGGGGGTGAATCATCTTGATTATAACCGCCTCTTGTTTGGGAACGAGTATTTCTAACTCCTCCTCTTGTTGCTCAGCTGATCTTTTGGCTCTGGGGATAAGTGAAAGTCTGTGAAACACAGCTGGAGTCTTGTTAGTGATGTGGGCATTCTCTATGAGTAAACTAATGGTTCCATGTCTTACATGATATTGTACTCCCCATCCAACCAACAAGGTGCCAAGTGTAATGAGCACAATCAACAATGCTATTCTGACTTTTATCCCTAGGGGACCCCACAATTGGTTTGGCTTTGTTCTTGTCATCATCTCTATGTTATCCCTGGTTGTGTCCGTTACAAAATGTAAATAATGAGTACAAAAATAACATACAAAAAATTGGACTCTTTTTCAGATGTAAAACACAAAAAATAGGTTTTCACATTAATGTACAATCTATAAAAATCTATAGACAATTTGTCTTTTGAGCTGTTTCTATCTTTATCTTATTTCTATTTATTGTTTTGTTCCAGCTCTGCCAAATCAGTCCTAACTCCCAATAATGTTCTGGAAGTTGCCAGTGAAGGGTGACAATGTGTGAGGTGGTGTCAATTTGCTCCTTTTTCTTTACCTTTAAACCGGAGCGCGTGTGAAGTTTGTTACAACTTTTCACGCTTCCGTCCACCGGGGATGAGCCCACTGTCTTTTGTGAACTTTCACCCTCACCCAATCACACTGGTGTCTCGTCTGGTATCTCTGTAGTTTTCCTAGCCTGTGTAGACAAAACTTGCATAATATTACTCAGAGTTCTGACATATTCATCCACTTCTATTTGTCTAATATCTAAAACTGGACCACTCCCTCCTTGGAGAAGGCCCAAGCTTCGGCATACCTCTTGTTGTTATGAGACCTATTGTTGACTACATTTTATTATTTATTAACTACAACGTCACCGAATCAACATATCTGTATAATCATGACACTCCCTCCTTTGAGCATAAAATGCTCAATTAATATTGCAATGATTACCGTATTATGAACAGGACATGTAAAACCCATAACGTTGCATTAAATAAATATAAATTCTCCGTGTACCCACAAGGCGTACAAAAATATCATATGATGTATGGCTTTCTGATGGCATAAATGCATATTCACAAAACATTTCCCATTAGCACTTTTAATAGTTTACTTGTTTCAATAATGGCTTTTGTCATGGTATTATGCATCATCGTTGCTGCGAAAAACAATACCCCTGGTGTTGCTAATGCGTCTCAATAATTCTAGGATTAGAGGATTGGTTGACACTGCTGAAGTAACATATGATAAAATAATCTTTCTCCAAACTGGAGGGAAAATATGAACTCTTCTCACAGAGGGTGACCTGCATGAAGGGCTGGTGCCCCTCACTCAAATGAGATATTGCCTTACGCACTACACTATAAATCAGTAAATTTACTCAAGAATAAATAAATAAAGACTGATTCTTGAAACTGTTGTAAAAACCCTACAACTTCTTCCTCCAAGCTCTCAATCAGTGTTATGTTATTTAATCTGCGGCTCATGCCTTAAAACAGATACTTCAGACCGATTATAAAATTGTGTTTATGAGAAAAATGTAATCTGACTCCATAAATCACATAATTGTTTGATTAAAAACTGCACTTCTGGCTAAGAATAAATGAAGTTCCCCTTTAAACACAGCCCCGGTCTTCTGACGGGGTCTATCTATGTACTGGCTGGAAAATGTTGGGCCAGTCTCTGTCGCTCCGTCACAGTTCTCCCACTAACAGTCACTCTCTAGTTCTGCTGGGTTCTTGTTGACTTCTTCACTGGTTTGAGACAAGCGACCCTATCGGACACCTCCCTTTGTAGCCAGACTTCACCACAGCAGAATCGAGTTTCTGTTTTCAGGTCTGGACAGCTTCACGTCAGGTGTATCGCCGCCCCTTGCATATTTTGGGTGGAAGCCCGTCTTCTTGACCTCACTAGTTGTGTGGACACAATAGTTTTATGTGAGGGGGAACAACATCATTCGTAATGTATTTTCCTTCTCATAATTACAAAAATAGTCTGCTAAATGTTCTACTCTGCTACTTCTAATTGGTGGATGCTCTGTGTAAATGCAATATTCTACTCACTATCTTTTAAATAACATTCAACCTCTCCCTCCTGTGGTGACATATGTGGCTCTATGTAGCTGGTTTTCAAAATACTCTAGATTTTCTTTTTTCAGCTCTGTTCATAGCAATGTTTTCAGGTCCATACCAAGAGGGTTGTCCGGCTTTGATCCATGCTTTTTCCTGTTGTAGGTATTCAGCATTCTCATGTTCAACTACAGCTTTTCTATGGGCTTTCGTTGGTCCAGGCTGATCATCTGCTGGAAACAGTCCTCTCGTTTGCCACTGTTCCAACAGTTTCTCCATGTGGTTCCATGTCTTTTGTCTAAGATTTGGAACTTTTATAGCATCTGATCTGATTTTTATCCTTCCCTTGATATCTGCTGTTGAGCCTGGCTCTGTGTCTAGTCTCAACTTAGTTTGTTTAAGTGGCATGGTCTCTTCCTATTCGAATGAAATTATGAAGTTATCAAAGATTGAAGCACTAATCCTCCGACTAGCACCTTTGTTCCTGATAAATAATATCCTATGTCTTCCCATCTTAACTTTAAATCAGGGTTGTTTTTTGTTTTTTTAGTTGTATGTAAATATTATTAAAGTAAATTAAAATATAAAATTTGTGCACATTTTTAATTTTTTTTAAATAAAAATTGTACAGTGTACAGTATGGTTTTGACTTTGAAATATGAAAATAGAAATCTGTGGTAAAAATCTAAATCCACTGTGTACAGTGCATACTGAAGTGTATGAAATTATGCAAATGTCTCAACTTGTGTTAGCTTCAATAAAGTGGTGTTTGAATATTCTACAGTCTAGGTTATGTTATTATGTAAGTTTCTCATCTTATAATTAGAAACCACTTTGCAATTCTATTCTGGCGATCAAGCTTATGTTTATTTATAACACTTAAAATTATACTTCACATGGTATGGTGTTTCTTCTATTTGTGTAATAATTCTGTACTACCACCAGAGTGCGCTATTTTAATTTCCTAGCTTAATCCACTAGGGAATAGCTGTTGCAAAACTGAGTTGTTTTTAACAAGGAGAAACTTATTTTCCTTAAAAGTATCTTTAAAATAGGAAGAACATTACACTATGGTTAAACAACACAGCACGTAACCGCCAAAACACATTTGCAACCAGGAATATTTCAAAAACCGCCAAAACACATTTGCAACCAGGAATATTTCAAAAACCGCCAAAACACATTTGCCAGCAGAATTAGATCCATAATCCGCCAATAGACTTTTGCCAGCAGCAATACTTCAAAACTTTGAAAATACAACAAATCTTCCCTTTAATATCCAAAAATTGATTCAGCCTTCTAGTTCCAACTGTGACCAGAAGTATTATTCGTTCTTCACAAGATGGAGGTCAGGAAAATGCCTCATTGGAGTGAAACCAGCTGCATAAGAACAAAGAAAGGAGTGCTTTGAATTTGCATTTCACGAAATGGCGATTGCCCTGTCTTTGTTTTTCCACATGTGGGGTGTAAACAAGATGGCACCCGATTATTTTGCACTCTGACCTGTAGACAAAGAGATTTGTCCATGCGGCTCTCAGGTGGGAGTTTAAACAATGGCGAGGTGATCTTTAAACGAACCGTAACAAAGTAAACCACTGGTGTGGTATTATAAACCCTGAAATCCAAGCCAAAACAACACTTAGTTTAAAATAACAACATTTCTATCTAGTTTACTATGAACAAAATGGGCTTTATCTTATTGATATCATCACTTAAAGTTAGGAACCCTTACGCACTAGCTATAAACCTGTTCACGTAATATTTGACTTTATAGTCGACTATGGTTAACTGCTGCTATTTGGACACGCCAAACCGGGACCAATATGGAGCAACAAGTCCTCCAACTAATACGACCAAATAGGTAGATTGTTTTCCTTGTTTTCCGACCCATTAATACGACCCAGAGCAGCGTTTTCAATCAACGGGTGCGTCAGCCTGTATACCTTTACAACCCACGGGCGCGTTTTAAATCAACGGGAGGCGGCGTAATGACGTACAACGTCCTCGACAACTTCTGTTAACAACCATCGTTTTTCAGACACGTACACTCTTCAAAAATCACGGCTGTCTGTCGTAGAACAAAACGTGATCCGTCTCTTAAATTTGTGTCGACCACAGACCTTATTTCAAGCTATTTTCCCAAATCCTATGGAGAAATCTCATTGGTTCTGAGGCGAGGGAACCGGAAGTGGTAAAATGCTAACTCACCGGGGTTTTGGACTCGTTACTGCATCACTGACAACATCCATTTATTTCCCAGACAAGCTAATAAACGTGAGTAGTCAGATATCAAAAATATATTCATTTTGGGATATGTATTATGTTGTTTTATTTTGTCGTCTAGTATAGTGACAAAGATTACTATGTTTACCTAGGAATAATGATAGCAAAGCTAAATTAGCCAAAAGTAGAATCAGCTAACGTTAACGTGAGCATGGAAGTTTTGTGATCCATCGGTTCATGCGGTTGATCCAAATGTTATCACACGTCACATTCTTTATAACTATATTAAATACTATTTATCTATTAAGTGAAGAGTGACCAGGGGTGTAATACTGCCGGAACACCGCTCCGGCACCTAAAACGGGGATGGTTGTTAGCATCTGGTGCTAGCTAGCTATGATAACGGATAGGCTAAGAGGCTAATGTACCTAATGTAATGTTTACACAGTTAACTTTAGTCTAAGTTATCTCAGTGGGTCTGAAACAGTTTGGTCACCATATATGGAAATACATATTTCCAAGGCACACTTTTATATTATTGTAATGTTCCACAATAGGAGTCGGAAATTCAAGTTCTTAGGTTCAATAGCTCCTTTGGTAGTATACAAATACAGGTTCATAGGTCACAGGTTGCAGGTCGCAGGTTCAACGTCACACAGCACCCTAAAAAAAAATCGAATTAATCTAAAACATCGATGAAATCATTAAAATTCATACTATTGGACATACAACAAATGCATAAAAAAACAAAACAGTAAATAGTTAAATATGCACAAAGATACATTTTAAAAAAGTATTATTCTTATCTTTTTTTTTTATTATTGAAATGTATACAGTTAAGTTTCATATGGGGGTGTTGACAGATGTATCCATAGATTTAGTTAATTTTGCCCTCAAAGTGCACAAGATTGATGCATTTAACTTCCCGGGGGCCTCCGGACCCCCGTAGAGGACATGAGGTCCACCCCCACTTAAAACATATTCACATGGATAGGATACTAAATAAATGTGCACACTTTTTATATAGTAACCTTTGTACCTCAGCAGGAGGGAGTTAGTTTATAAAGGTCCTTCACTGATCACTTAACTATCACGCTCTGTGTGCAGCATTTACTGTAAGAATCACACATTTATTCAATAATGCAGACTTAATAAATGACCATTCTTTGTTGATTCTGGCTGGAGTGTTAATTGACAGTAGTTACATAAGCTTCAAAACGAGCCACAACTGCGCGTGCACACATGCAGAACTTATAGAATTAGCAATACACCCCTGGTAATGATGATTTTAGTATTATTTTCTGTGATGATGGAGCATCAACTTTTGGATCAACCAGATATTGACAGATTAGGGTTGTCCATAACAGTCACTTTAAACATGTGACTGACTCTGTATAACATTGTTTTCCTTACTCTTGTGATTTTTGTTCATCCTATCTAAAAGATAAAAAAAACATGAGTTCATTGTTTTAACAAGATTTTTCACGATATAATAAAATACATGAATCCTGTAAACATTTGTAGTATAGTATTCTTATTTTTGGTATTCCCTGACATTATCTGTGTTTCTGTTACAGATGCCTACTCAAAAAGTGTGCCAGACATGCAGGGAAAGCATAGGAGTAGCAAGTAAAAAATGCAAACACTGTGGTGCCATCCAACCCTACAAAGAGAAACTCTCCAAGCAAAAAGAAAAGGTTGCACAGGAGTGGAAGGCCACGCAAAAGAAAAACCACAGTGTCAACAAAGTGTATGACTCGACACATTTACTGGTAAGCTTTTTTCTCTTGCAGATGTCAGTTATCATAAAAAAGTGTGTAAATAATCCCTGATCTTAATCTTTTTATACAAATTGTTAAATTACTTAATTGATTTATACTTTCCAACAGTCGCCCTCATTTACTTTTTAAAAATAATCCTAATTTCTTAATTAAGTTTATGTGAGAAGTACAGACTAGTGCACGATTACTGCACTTTAGGCTTGGGCGGTATTACGGTATACCAGGGTATTTCGAAATACCGTCGGTATGATTTTCAATACCGTGACGTCACAGACTGTGCGCCAAATCACAGATGCGTTTCATTCTATTACACTGACACGGAGTTTTGACAGGGACGACATTGATTGTAATGCACAGCACGCGTCAGCAGAGGGCAGGGGAGGGCAGTCCGTCTTTCCCGCTCTCAGAGCTCAGCACAGAGCTGAGCTGAGCAAGATGGCGGCAGCATTTGCCGGCCCCGAACTCGGATAACTAGTAAAAAAGAAAACTGCCTCTGCGCCTGTTTGGGACTATTTTGGGTTTACTCGTCGCCAGTGACTTCATCCAGCACAACGAGAGACGGATGTTTAAGATGGGGTGAGTGAGTGTTGACATTTTTTAATCCTATGCAACTGGTTGATGGTTTTGTAGTCGAGATCGGACGGTTTTAAAAACGAAAGCATTTACGTGCTAAACATTCACGCGAGTAATCCAATGAATCAAATGGAAATAAGGTTTTTAACACATGCACGGAATAATATTGCCAAACTAGTTAGTGAATATAGCAAACTTTATTCAATAAGTCAAGTATTTACTCCCGGAAAATGTTTATGTATGATGATATATTGTTAACTTAGCTCACTATGGAAACAACGTCGGACATCTACAAACGCGTCCTGTATCCGATCTCAAAATGTGCCATTTGCACAATGTGTCATGTATGCAGCCCTTGTTTTTCACTTGTGCGCACGTCGCGGCACTTTGCGAGCGTCTACCGGCTCGGGCTGCATTTTACACCGAACATATAATATACCGTTCGAAACATCTATTTGCCGCCGAACGCCACCTCACTCAAGTCGACCCAAGTCATACCGTCAGTGGCGGCTGGTGGAAAATATTGTTGGTGGGGCTGTTGATATAGTGAGTAAAACACATTTTTTGGGGAGAAATTACCCCTTAAATTGGGACTGATACCGTCATATACCGTATACCACGGTATGATGTCAGCAAGGTATGACGGTATGAAAAAAATGATACCGCCCATGGCTACTGCACTTCATGTAATGTGTTAAGCAAAATTGTTGTCACCGTTGTATTTAAATCTGTAAAGGCATAACACATTTTTTCGAACTGATGTTAGATAGTGTTTGTACTTGCAAGCACCCAGTTTTAGTAAAACATTATTTCTTAACCAGAAGTAACATAGTTCAGGCCAGTGGTAATTCCTAGAATCAGAGCTTCAATGTACATGTTTTTCTAATTTTATCTTACAAAAAAACCTGCATTTTGGTGTTTTATATTTTATTTTGGAACTTCATAGTATGGAAAACACATAATTATGTGACTATGGTTTCCAAAAGTAAAATAAATGAAATATCATATACATTTTTGAATAAATGGTAAAACCAAGAATGTCACAGAATCAAAACCAGCCCATATTAATATAGTGCTTGAAAGACAATCAAGACCTGGAAAGAGTTAGTATTAATAAAGAGGCCCTTAAAAGCACTTTCATTAAGCTTACCAGAGTCTCTGACTTTGAGCCGTGTTCGAACAGTCATTTCAAAATTCCCCTGTAACACCAGCTTTACATCTGAAGTGCTGTTAATGCAGAACTTTGAACCTGAAATGATATAGGTTATAGCTTGCTGACATGTTTCAAAGCTAAATGTAGCTTATTCAGATATCTGAATGTGAGAGTTAAATGGACCCATATTAGGGATGCCAGAAACTGACCATGATCAAAATCGGACAGCCCTGGCGAATATTAATCGATTATTCGCCGCCAAATTGAAACTAAGCCAGGAAAAAAAAGAAAAACATAAATAATAATAAAAATATATATAAATAAAATCGAATTTTAAAAATAATTTTCGATTATGGAGACTGTAACGAATATTCGAAAAATAGAATAATCGCTGGCATCCCTAACCCATATAAAAAGAACTATGCCCATGTAAAAAAAACTCAAAGTGAACCCGAGCTCGATAAACTTCTTTTTAAAAAAAAAAAAGGGGTCTAAAATCACACCTGGTTAATTGTGGGGTGCCTTCCTCAATGTGCACACGTATCACATCAGTGCATTTTTCACTTATGCAAAATAAATGGAGTTATAATGGCTTTAGGTGTGTGATGATGTTTAGAGCTGTTGTGTACATAGTATTTCTTGTTTTTTTGTGTCCATTGTGTTCCAGCTCCACAAATGGAAAATGTTAGATCGGCGTCCCATCCTCCTTCTTGCCAAGAGAGGCACAAATGGTTTTGCGGCCGATTGCATCTGTCCATGGCAAATCGAGACAGAAGATGGTAACAATGCACTTGTTACCATAAAGAGGATTTACGAAAGCCTTATTAATGGTAAAGTATACAAATCTGCCTGCTATATTTCAGCAATGTATCTGTTAACATTTTTTGTAAATTAGTTGCTCAGTTATCTGGTTTTAAATGTAAAAAAATGTGAATCACTGTTTACCAAGTAGTAAAAATATGTCGTTATGTCTTGTTTTGTCAGTTAAAGGGCCCATGTCATGCTTTTCTGGTTATTACCCATCCCCTTGTGTGTTATGAAGCTTTTCCTGCATGTAAACGGTCTGCAGAGTCACAAACCCTCAAAGTACACCCTGTAGCGAGTAAAACTCTAACACAGAAAATACCTGTCTATGCTGCTCTTTTTCAAAAAAAAATCTTCCTGAGTATAGTGACGTAACGGGCATAGTGACGTACCGGCTCACACACACACACTCACTCAGCCTTATCTTTTCTCAGCCGAGGCTCCGTGGATCTCCTCACGCACACACGCACTCACACTCACAGCCTGGATGTGAGTGTGTGTGTGTGTGTGCGCTCAGGCTGAGTTCCTCGCTGTCTCGCAGACCCCACGCAGCAACCAGGAAACAACACCAGTAATCCAGCTCACACTGTCTGCTCCTCGAGCCTCAAAGGGCGGAGCAGCGAGCCCCCCAACGTCCCGCCAACACGGCACCCAGACCCCACGCAGCATTCTCATCTGTTTGTCCTTACTGGTGTCATTTCCTGGTTGCTAACAAACGCCATTGTAACACAGAATCACTGATGTTCCGCTGTTTCATTTTTAGCTGTAATTACTCAGATTATAAATGTATATGGCGGATTATACTTGGTCATTTACTCACCATGCGTCTACTTTTTTTTCTTCTCAATAGTGACTTTGGCAGTTGAACCTGAGGGCCCTTCAACCACACAGGCAGAAATGGCCGCAGACCCAGGATCAGACTTGTCTGTACCTCTTACCACCGAGACTGACACTGAGTTCACTCTCTTCCTCACTCCTGTGTCCTCCGGCCTGACTCCTGCTCTCTCCTCCGGGCTGACTCCTGCTCTCTCCTCCGGCCTGACTCCTGCTCTCTCCTCCGGGCTGACTCCTGCTCTCTCCTCCGGGCTGACTCCTGCTCTCTCCTCCGGGCTGACTCCTGCTCTCTCCTCCGGGCTGACTCCTGCTCTCTCCTCCGGGCTGACTCCTGCTCTCTCCTCAGTGTCTTCCTCACAGAAAAGAAGACCAACGAGGAATAAAGTGGCAATTAATGGTATGTGCGGGTTAATTAGTAATTATCTTATTTACATCGACTGAAACTGTGTTTGATTTTGCACATTGAATTAGTTAAAGAGAGAGAAAACAATCATCGGTACAATTAGAATACACCACCTTTTGTTTTGTTTAAGACTTTGCAGTATCAAAAGTCTCAGTGCCATTTTGAACAGTTTAATTGAGCACAATGTGATGTTAGGCAATGTTTAGGAGGTTATTGCTGAACTTCAACTTATTACCATCTTTTAATTCCTTGCAGAATGTCCCATTCATCAAGGGTCAGACACTTTCCCCTACAAAAAACTACTGAGGGAACGAATCAGGGAGGTTTGTTTAGAAAATATTTTTAAATAAATAAACAATGACAATAATGTTTCCGTGGAACCAAGTCTTATCTTATTGGATTTTCGTATACTTTGTTTAAAAGGAGTGTTTCAGTCTTAAGCATGACTGCTAATGTAAATATTGAAATTACAGTAACAATAATTTATTATTAATTTAAGGTTGAGGTACTTGTGTAATGCTTCATGTCGCATTAATGCATCATGTCCAGCCATTTATTTGTATATTACATTTTTTCTTGTAATCCTTTGTAGGTGAATTCCTATTCTTGGCTGTATAAATATTTTTTTAAATAATAATAGTATTCCAAAATATTAAACTGATGGGGAAAATGCCATTGACTATGTTACAGTCCTTCATATGTTTGAGTTAATCGTACCTACTATTATTTCAAATTATCATTTGATTTCACTGGACTTTTTGTATTTACATGTATGACATTTGAAAAAAATGAAGTTTACCTAAAATCTGTGTTTCTTTACTCAGGGCCATACCGAGGTGTTGGTGCAGTGGCAGTCTTGCTCTGGATGGTATGTATCTAATCTGAAGTTTCCTTCAGTGTAGCTGATGGGTCTGGCAGAACAGGGGCCACAAAGTAGTCTTACCAACCAACTTCATCAACCCTGAGATCACTAACTTAAACATTTTGGGTTCCTCAGCAGTAAATTGAATTTAGTTGATCACATGGGGGTGGGGAGCCATGTCATCAATGGCTCTATCAGACGTTTGCGCCATAAAGTAAGACATCCAAGTTCTCTGCCCTTCGTCATTCAGACATCGCACCCTAGAAACGCTGTCTGATTGTAACACATAAGCAGGGAAGTAGCCTACATTGAAATAGAAATTAAAATATACAATAGAGTTTATCATTGATCAATATCACTAAAGGTTAAATGATTGATATGTGAGGCTGGATGGTATTTGATCTCTTTTGTAATTACTGACTTGTTACATTTGTTCTTAACAATTATACTATAAGTATAGTTAGTAGTAATAAGTAGTATTACTTCTGTGTGCAGTCTTGCAGGCAGTTGTCTAAGTTTAGTGCTGTATGTTTGGGCATTGATAAGACAGCAAATTCAAAGAATTGGTCAAATGAAACATTGACTTTGAAATAAAAAATGTACCTTGTATTATATATGATGTACGTGTTATATATAAATATATACATTATACTGCACTTTCATCATGATATTTTTGAGTGACTTAGTATATCTTCTCATTTGAAATAGCATTGTCAACATACTGTAGAACTACATATTCCAAAAAGTAATACTTTTTGCTGTGTCAGTATTTTCATACTGATATTCTGTACAAACTGTGAAGTCCATTGAGACAAATGTAACATTTGTGATATTGGGCTATATAAATAAACATTGATTGATTGATTGATTGACTGTTTCTGTTTTACAGTGGGGCGAAGTGGAAAAATTCCTGGGAGCCAAAGGAAAACTTTTCCAGTTAAATATGGCTGACTTTTTTTTTTCTACTTTGGAGTAATAAAATACATATAAAAAAAACATCTATGTAAGTGTTGTGCCTATTTGTGTTCTTATGTTATCAGTGAGCTGAAGCCAAGACAAATACAAATATGTTTTAAGTGTATCCATACAAACTCATTCTCTAAAACTGTCATGATTGGTCTGTTGTGAATGACACCCATGAGGAAAAAGGTCCTATACATTATACCACATCGGCAGGGCTGTGATGTGATGAGGCCCTCGCGAGCGTCGACGGGGGGGTGGTGTGTAAACCCTGGACACACCAAGCCGATTACAGCTAGTGGAGCCTCGCAGCAGAAACTGTGGCGCGCTCAATTGCGCCGCATTTGCGCATCAGATGAGGCTCCCTCCACAAGATGAGGGCGAGAGGCAGACGCAGTCTGTGTGATCGGCGTGTATGGAGGGGCGGGCCTGCACATCGGCATATCACAGACTGGTGCATACATTGCACAGGCGGCAATTTGAAATGGAACGCAGCCCACACACGGCAGACAAACCCAAACACTTTTGGAACACGCCACCTCCAGACACATTAACATGCACTCCCCTAACTTTCCCCTAATCTGACATTGTATTTCATTCCATAACATATAAATATACTGTTCACCCATGTGAAACACACAAACTGAAACCAAAATAATTTACAAACATGTAAAAATCTTTCATATGCGATGGAAACTTCTGAAGCAATGGAAACAGGAGTCAGAGAGACACGAGGAGAGCAGGAACTTTGATGGCAAACTGATGGTTTATTCACAAGACATGTTGTGTGCCACGAATTGACACAAAAGATGCCAAACCAATTCTGAAGATCTCTACCCCAGACCCATATTTAGCTAGTTCTGAGAGAATAATCAACATTGTGCATAACAAGATAAAACCAACACCTCTATCAGCTGACGCCAATAGGCAGGAACAGGGAGACAAAACACTGAGAGCACAGTAGCCAAGGCTACAGGTGCCTGTGCTCAGTCAGGACAAGACCTGGGGGGTATACCACGAAACTGGTTCAACCTAACCTGGATATGTTTGAGTTAGCCGGTTGGCCTAATCCAAAACATACGCCCTCTCGCTAAACGGCACTACGACACGGGTTATCAAGTGGATCGCTCAAGCCAGCCGTGTCCTATCTAGTTAGGTGCGCGTTCACATAAAAGGGGTAGTATTTGGAGCATTCGACCAATCACAAACATGGAGAAGCGTACTGACAGCGCAGCGCGTCATACTTCCTGAATGAAAAGTCAACTATATAATTAGACAAATATGAAGACTTTAAACATCCATGACTCAAACACTTTATCCAGGATAAAAGCCACATAGCTGCACCTGCAAGGTGAACACAGCTGGTAAAAGAAAAAGTGTTTGAATGCGTACATTAACAGGTTTATGATATGCCTGTTAAGACACGATCTGACTTTAATTACATTTGACTCGAGTGTTTCGTAATGTGTTGCTTAAAATAATACTTCTGCATACAGTATGTGACACTGTAAGTGTTGCACGGCCAGATACGGCTCAGCTGACTCAGATAAGGAAATATATGATACATTATGATGTGATGCCGTGGACTGTACTGTTACTTTGATCCAGTTACTTATGTTGTGGCAGATATTTAATTAAGCTTTCTTAACGCTAATGTTATAATAGTCAGATTGCTCTGAAGATGGGAGGTGATATTCTATTAATGTTCACATTCACACGTGAACACGTTTGGTTCTATGCAAACTCAGTAATATCCATTGTGATACAGTTATAAGGCCTTCACAAGAGACTGTCAGTGGAGATTAAAGGGGATCAGGAGCTCACGTCTTCTCAGAGTCCTTGGTATCTGGCTAGTAGTAAGATTCATCCCGCTTTCATCTCATTAGTATGCATAGAGGGTGACAGGTGCTGTGACAGGTCACACCTCTACCTACTTATGCTAATGAGCTAAGTCCCGCCTCCCTTTGTTCGAGGTGTGAGATCTCAAGTAGGTGTGAGATCCGTCAATAGGAGGAGGTTGATGTGTATTCACAGGTGTGAAAAGCCCCCACTGTTGCGCCTTATGGTGTATCATAAAAAAATTTTCAATCACATTAGTATGCATAAAAAGTGACAGGTGGGCCCGCCCCCCATGTGTGTGTGTGTGTGTGTCTGTGTGTGTGTGTGTGTGTGTGTGTGTGTGTGTGTGTGTGTGTGTGTGTGTGTGTGTGTGTGTGTGTGTGTGTGTGTGTGTGTGTGTGTGTGTGTGTGTGTGTGTGTGTGTGTGTGTGTGTGTGTGTGTGTGTGTGTGTGGGGAGACCTTCACTCCAGAGCTATAGGTGCCTGTCTTAACACCCCATGGCCCTGCAGTCGGCCAGAGGCTGTAAAAAGTCCTGGAAAGCAGGCAGGCACCACAGAGATGACTGTGTGTGTATTAGAGAGCCTGAGGAGACACATTTTTACCGCCCATGCTTGACTGTTTATCTGTGCACTTTTCAACTGTATACAATACAACAGAAAAATGCCCAGTGTTGCTAAGAAATAAGTTCAGAAAGCTCTGAAAGCTCTAACAAAAGTAACTCTCCAGGTATTTCAGACAGAGTATGCGGATTCGGTCTGATCAGAACAAAGAAAACACCTTTTGCCTTCCTAATGTCACACTTTCCTCATTTCTATGGCCTGTGTCTGCAGAGTTGGGGGAGACTTCCTCACCCCTTCCTTCCATCTCTCTCTCTCTCTGTTTCTGCTGATGTGTAAAATATACAAAATAACGTTGTATATACTTACTCTCTTGTTAAAAGGCGATGAAGTTTGCAGCGTATGCCAGCCATCAGTGTTCTAGTTTTAAGGCTTTGCATACCTCAAAGTGTGTCTAAAAGTATCTTGGCAAGAGAAAAAAAAAAAAAAAAGCCAAAATTCGCCTAGGCCATTTAAAAGAAACCAAATTGCTGCTAAGAAATAAGTTCAGAAAGCTATGACTCCAGTGGAACACTGGTAGAGTCAAAAGTAACTCTCAATGTATTCAGACAGAGTATGCAGATTGGGGCTGATCAGAACAAAGAAAGCACCTTCCTCGTCAAAAGTTAGTCACACAACCCCTTACTGTCACCCTTACCTCGTCCTATGGCTGTCAGGCCTTTTGGTGTGTGCGTGTTTGTGTGTGTGTGTGTGTGTGTGTGTGTGTGTGTGTGTGTGTGTGTGTGTGTGTGTGTGTGTGTGTGTGTGTGTGTGTGTGTGTGTGTGTGTGTGAGCCTGGCCCTGCCCCCTCCTCCCCCCTTCCTGCCATCTTATCACTAGACAGAGGGGGGATGGGTTCTCTCTAAAACAAAGTGTCTGTAAAGGTGCCTGCCATCTCTCTCTCTGTTTCTGCTGATACTTACTCTCTTGTTAAAAGGTGATGAAGTTTGCAGCGTAAGCCAGCCATCAGTGTTCTAGTTTTAAGGTTTTGCATACCTCAAAGTGTGTCTAAAAGTATCTTGGCAAGAGAAAAAAAGCCAAAATCCACCTAGGCCATTAAAAAGAAACAGAATTCCACGTTTTACAAATGAACAGACACAAATGCAGACTTGACTACTTGGCAGTTGATTAAAGCAGATGTGTCCTTTTTCATCTCTCAAATGTTTGGGTCCTGTTCAACACTGGGTACAGAAATATATTCAATATACAGTCATTTGTACGTCAAGATTTCTTAAGTTGTAAGCACTTAGAAATATACATTGATTGCATTTAAAGTGGCTGTAGACAACTTATCACAATGAAGTAATTGATTGCACAAATTTGTAATGGATGTAAAATAAAGACGACATTAGCATTTAAATTGGCTCCCGATAAGACTCGCTTTCTCTATGAAATTATGTCTGGCTCTGAGTAGTGGTCTCCCTTTCACAATAAAAAGCCCAAACACAATACTTTCTGAATCACTGCAGGAAGTAATGTGCTAAAATGCAAATACAAATAGCTTACAGTAGCTCCCAAGTAGTTGAACAATCGGAAAACCGCAAGGACTTTGGAAACACCTACTGACAAAGGATTGTGGATGCAAATTATGCAAAGAGGAAGAAAAAACATTCTATCTAAAGCTATATAACACAATCTACGTATTGACAGCATGAGTACAACAAAAACAGTATGCATGTTGATGCAAACGACGATGTTCAGTAAACCATCAATCAAAATCGAAGGATCCAATGTATTTTTAAATGGAGCAGAAATAGAACTAGTCTCCCAGTGCAAGTATCTTGAACAGGGAGTGTCATATTGGACTCGCACTTGACTTTTTAAGAAACATATCCAGAAAGTATCCAATACCATTAAATTCAACTTGCAACATTTTAAACAAATTAGACCTTTTTCTTAACTGTCAATGCTGCAAAGTCATACCTCCACTGTATGATTCTATCCCACATTGAATACTGTTTTACAAACTGGTCGTTTGCTTGTGCCACACACCTGAAACCCATAGAACAGCTGTTCAAGAGAGCTATACAGGTGTTTGACAGAAAGCCACAGTCATACCACCACTGTACCATCCTTGAAAATCACAATTTCTTGAGTTTTTGACATTTTTATGTCTTTTAAAAGTATGTGTTTTAAAAAAAATAATATTTACATGGGCTGGCCCCCCTCCCCTTGGGGGAATTCATCCACAGAAAACACACTGGACGCAGCACTAGGTCAGAAACCAGAGGAGACTGTGAAGTCCACCACAGACGGACCACCTTTGGACAAAATGTCCTCTCCATTAAAGGCAGCTCATTGTGGAATAGCCCCCCAACTGAGATACGGGATTGTCCCACTCTCAATAGTTTTAAAGGTCAACTTAAAGAATGGTTGAGCAACAAACAGACGTGTAATCACCGCTAAATAAATGCACTTTAACACAGGGGTATCTCCTCTTGCACTTTATGTAGCGCTTTTATCTTATCTTGCACTTTATATATCATAGCTGCTACATTGTACTGCCATGTGGTAAATGCTTGTATGCTGCTCATGCTCTTTTCTGCATATCATGTATTTTATTTTTGCTGTATATATATAAAGTCATGTTCTTATATGCTGTATGTGACGGGGCTACAGATGGAAATTAGCTCAGAGCTAAAATCCGGCTCATTTACACTTGTAGGCATTATTTTTGTTTTAAAGTGTTCATCAATGTGCACTACGGTAGCCCTGAAGAAAATTAAACATTAAAATATGTTATCGATGTCCCCATTCCCAGTTTGTTTTTGGGAATAATTGTGATGTTTACTATGTTTTGGTAGCTGTTAACAAAACAGAATTTTTGTAAAAGACTGCGACTCTAAAAGGCAAGTTTGTGATTTTAACACTGTTTCGATGAAACAATACATTATACAATATTACAACTTTTTTGCCATATTTTTAACACAATCTTTTTTTTGTGGTTGTAGGGCTTCAAGATATTTTGCATGTCATGCATAAACACGGTGTCATCTTTTCCTTGAAACTGACGTGCTGCCCGTTTTACAAAACAAGTTATTTTTCTGCTTCTTCATCCTCTGAATTTTCCTCCCCCGTCCCTCTTCCTTCAGCCAGCACAACAAGAATCAAGGTGGATCTGTGAAATGAAACACCTCTTCCCAAAGCGTGACTTCCCTATTGAGAGCATGCGTCTAGGGCAGTGTGGTCTAAACCAATTGGCCAGATAAACTAACATGCAGAACGTACGGTATGTTTGAAGACTAACCATTTATCCAGTTCAAGCTGTCTTTAAGATGTGACATTGCGCTCTGACTATTTCCCGTAAAATGGTGAAAAACTATTACTTATTCTTAAATTTGACCTCTTGCTGCTTGGTTGAAAATGATAGTTGAAAAATAACTTAAAAAAAAAAAAGACTCAAACAGCGAGGGACATTATACTGGTGAAAAAACTCTCAATTCTACAGATGACTCCCCCCACTCAACGCAATAAGTCCCTCCCTCCACTCAGCAAAGCATCTAAAACTAAGGACCCCACTAAGACGACAGTTTGAAAACTAGCTATGGATCTGAGAAAAACCAAGTCTCCCCCCGTGAGTTGCAGCCAGGAACAAACTCCTGGACTACCATCATCACCACCATTCTGGACACCCGAATCTTGCAGTACTACTGCTGCTTATTTTGCTCCTTGGGCCAAGACGTCTCTGTTTATGGACACAGTGAAATCAGTGTTGGTTGATATTGTGGAGGGGGTGATACATCAGTACAGAGAAGAAATATGCAACGGATGCCGAGTCAGTCACCCCGGCCAGAGGCAACACGATTGTGTGAATGACATGCCCGATTTTTTCTTCAGAAACAATTACAACACGTTAATGAAAAGACTCTGGCTCACCGACTTCATTACTGAGATCAACCAGACTCTTATTGATAAAGACATTTTCACGGATAATTGGAGGATCCAAGGCGCTTCGGAGGCTTTTCTGCACAATCTCAAAAATTGTAGACGCCTCAAGGAGAGACTTGAAAAGATCCATGCCGAGTTGGATGGAGAAGAAGAAGACTAATAACCTGCGGTTGGTTGAAGCCAGGGATTTTTTCTTTTTCGATACATTGACTTTTTCTTTAAAGTAAAATAAAAATGGGGAACTACTATGCAAAACGCTCTGTATATATTGATCAGAATGTAGTCAATACCCTTTTAATAAGTGTGGTGATGAGGACGATTGAAAACAGAGTGAATAGTGGTCCCCGTGTAAATTGAATGGCTGAAGTTTGTAAACTAGAAGACATTTTGGATATCGTTCGTTCTGGCAGTACTATTCCTGGTCATTGGGAAACGATTGTAAACGAAACATTTAAAGTGGTCCTGGAATCTTCATTTTCCGAAACATTCTGTAACATTACCGAAGAAATGAAACAAACATCAAAAGTGTATCATGTGCTCTCATTGTATGCTCTGTTTGTAGATGTAATGCATCTTTGTGTCAAAAACAGCATACACATGAATATTTTGACTGAAGTGAAAAAACTCCATCATGATATTTCCAGTAATCTGGGGAATTCTAAGCTGGAGACGGTCCTGGGGATGTTACAATCAGTATAACTATTGATTTTGTGTGTGAAAATGTTTAAATGTAAATAGGACATTTTTTTTTTTTAAAATAAAAAAAAGTGTTTTTTACATTTTAAAAACTGTTGTCTTCATTATAGCAAGGGGAGCGTGTCTGATACATGTGTATTACAGTCCTTCACATTCACTGTTGTCTTCATTATAACAAGGGGAGGGTAACAGTGAAGATGTATGATACATGTGTATTGAAACGTGCGTATTATACCCCCACAGAAACACAGAAACATGGAAACACAGAAACACAGAAAACACTGAAACCACTGAAACACTGAAAAAACACAGAAACACTGAAACACTGACACACAGAAACACCGAAACACAGAGACACAGAATTACAGAAACACAGAAACACAGAAACACAGAGACACAGAAACACAGAAACACAGAAACATGAAAACACAGAAAACACAGAAACACAGAAACACCATAGCTAGTTTTCAAACTGTCGTCTTAGTGGGGTCCTTAGTTTTAGATGCTTTGCTGAGTGGAGGGAGGGACTTATTGCGTTGAGTGGGGGGAGTCATCTGTAGAATTGAGAGTTTTTTCACCAGTATAATGTCCCTCGCTGTTTGAGTCTTTTTTTTTTTAAAGTTATTTTTCAACTATCATTTTCAACCAAGCAGCAAGAGGTCAAATTTAAGAATAAGTAATAGTTTTTCACCATTTTACGGGAAATAGTCAGAGCGCAATGTCACATCTTAAAGACAGCTTGAACTGGATAAATGGTTAGTCTTCAAACATACCGTACATTCTGCATGTTAGTTTATCTGGCCAATTGGTTTAGACCACACTGCCCTAGACGCATGCTCTCAATAGGGAAGTCACGGTTTGGGAAGAGGTGTTTCATTTCACAGATCCACCTTGATTCTTGTTGTGCTGGCTGAAGGAAGAGGGACGGGGGAGGAAAATTCAGAGGATGAAGAAGCAGAAAAATAACTTGTTTTGTAAAACGGGCAGCACGTCAGTTTCAAGGAAAAGATGACACCGTGTTTATGCATGACATGCAAAATATCTTGAAGCCCTACAACCACAAAAAAAAGATTGTGTTAAAAATATGGCAAAAAAGTCGTAATATTGTATAATGTATTGTTTCATCGAAACAGTGTTAAAATCACAAACTTGCCTTTTAGAGTCGCAGTCTTTTACAAAAATTCTGTTTTGTTAAGAGCTACCAAAACATAGTAAACATCACAATTATTCCCAAAAACAAACTGGGAATGGGGACATCGATAACATATTTTAATGTTTAATTTTCTTCAGGGCTACCGTAGTGCACATTGATGAACACTTTAAAACAAAAATAATGCCTACAAGTGAGCCGGATTTTAGCTCTGAGCTAATTTCCATCTGTAGCCCCGTCACATACAGCATATAAGAACATGACATTTATATATATACAGCAAAAATAAAATACATGATATGCAGAAAGAGCATGAGCAGCATACAAGCATTTACCACATGGCAGTACAATGTAGCAGCTATGATATATAAAGTGCAAGATAAGATAAAAGCACTACATAAAGTGCAAGAGGAGATACCCCTTTGTTAAAGTGCATTTATTTAGTGGTGATTACACGTCTGTTTGTTGCTCAACCATTCTTTAAGTTGACCTTTAAAACTATTGAGAGTGGGACAATCCCGTATCTCAGTTGGGGGGCTATTCCACAATGAGCTGCCTTTAATGGAGAGGACATTTTGTCCAAAGGTGGTCCGTCTGTGGTGGACTTCACAGTCTCCTCTGGTTTCTGACCTAGTGCTGCGTCCAGTGTGTTTTCTGTGGATGAATTCCCCCAAGGGGAGGGGGGCCAGCCCATGTAAATATTATTTTTTTTAAAACACATACTTTTAAAAGACATAAAAATGTCAAAAACTCAAGAAATTGTGATTTTCAAGGATGATACAGTGGTGGTATGACTGTGGCTTTCTGTCAAACACCTGTATAGCTCTCTTGAACAGCTGTTCTATGGGTTTCAGGTGTGTGGCACAAGCAAACGACCAGTTTGTAAAACAGTATTCAATGTGGGATAGAATCATACAGTGGAGGTATGACTTTGCAGCATTGACAGTTAAGAAAAAGGTCTAATTTGTTTAAAATGTTGCAAGTTGAATTTAATGGTATTGGATACTTTCTGGATATGTTTCTTAAAAAGTCAAGTGCGAGTCCAATATGACACTCCCTGTTCAAGATACTTGCACTGGGAGACTAGTTCTATTTCTGCTCCATTTAAAAATACATTTGAAATGCATTTTTGTGTTGTATTGTATACAGTTGAAAAGTGCACAGATAAACAGTCAAGCATGGGCGTTAAAAATGTGTCTCCTCAGGCTCTCTAATACACACACAGTCATCTCTGTGGTGCCTGCCTGCTTTCCAGGACTTTTTACAGCCTCTGGCCGACTGCAGGGCCATGGGGTGTTAAGACAGGCACCTATAGCTCTGGAGTGAAGGTCTCCCCACACACACACACACACACACACACACACACACACACACACACACACACACACACACACACACACACACACACACACACACACACACACACACACACACACACACACACACACACACACACACACACACACACACACACACACACACACATGGGGGGCGGGCCCACCTGTCAATTTTTATGCATACTAATGTGATTGAAACATTTTTTATGATACATCATAAGGCGCAACAGTGGGGGCTTTTCACACCTGTGAATACACATCAACCCCCTCCTATCGACGGATCTCACACCTACTTAGGATATCACACATACTTGAGATCTCACACCTCGAACAAAGGGAGGCGGGACTTAGCTCATTAGCATAAGTAGGTAGAGGTGTGACCTGTCACAGCACCTGTCACCCTCTATGCATACTAATGAGATGAAAGCGGGATGAATCTTACTACTCTGGCTTGATGATTGTCTCACATTTCTAAACTTCATGTCAATAACCTGCTTAAAAAGCTGAGGGTTAGGGTAGGTTTCTTCTACAGGAACAAGTCCTGTTTCTCTGCTTGAGGCCAGGAAAAGGCTAGTCACTGTGACCTTTTGACCTGTGATGGACTATGGTGATTTGATCTATATGAATGCACCTGCCAATTGCCTGGTCAAGTTAGATGCTGCGTATCACAGTGCACTGAGATTTGTGACAAACTGTAAAGCATTAACCCATCACTGTACCCTGTATGCAAGGGCTGGTTTGCTTTCACTAACTGTACGGAGGCTCAGTCACTGGTACATTTTTATATACAAAGCCATGTTAGGGAAACTTCCATCTTATATCTGCTCCCTGATCTCACGGAAAATTGTAAGTGGCTACTGCCTGAGATCGAATGCTGTGGTTTTATTAAATGTGCCAACTGCTAGGACTGTCTTAGGGAAGACAGCTTTTAGATGCGCAGCTCCTCTGTCTTGGAATAGTCTGCAAATTAAATGGAAACTGAGCAATCTGGTGCCACTAAATGTTTTTAAAGCTCGGTTGGATGCTACTCAATTGGAAGCTATTGGTACCTGTTTATGTGGATAGTTATGTAAATGATGCTGTATGATGTCCTTTTGTTGTTCTGTTTATGTTTTTATGTTTCGTGTGGAACCTACTTGAGCAGGTCTCCCTTGAAAAAGAGATCAATGATCTCAATGGGATACACCTGTATAAATAAAGGTTTGAAATGAAATGAAATGAGAGTCATCATCATCATGTTCTCTCTGCTGCTGCTGCTGCTGCTGCTGCTGCTGGCAGCTGGAAGTGAGTCAACACTTATTATACTGCTGTTTAACAGGATAATCTGTCATATAACTTTTTTTTGTATTTGTACAGGTGTGAAGTGTGAACAGTTGACACAGCCAGCCTCTGTGACTGTGCAGCCAGGTCAACGTCTGACCATCACCTGTCAGGTCTCTTATTCTGTTAGTTAATAATAATAATAAAATTCAATAACGCGCTTTAACCACTAGGTGCCCGTCTATCAGCTGTACACCGTTATGGTGTAAATACTGCCTATCTACCAATTGGATCAAATATAAAAGTCAGCCGAATTACTGTTGATATTGCAAGGAGACATATTGTGTGAAAATAAATCTAAGATGTTGTTAAATGGCTGATATATTTGTGATCCACGTCACGTTTTCAGTTTTGGCGGCAGTTCTTCCTGTTTGTATTGAAGTCTTCTCATCAGGGCTCTATAAATAGATAACTACGGCAGATATGTAATATGTAATGCAGCCGAACCATGTATTACAATGCCGTTATGTGATTAGCTCCCAAGAGAAAAGCAAGCAAACTCGGAATACAGTATTATTTTATTTTTTTTAAATGTTTTCGGTTTTCACATCGCATAAACACCATTTCCCAACGTGCATTGCGGCTAAACCATGAATCACCGAGCTGAGGATCTTGGTTATGGCTAGAAAGGATCCGTCTTGTGTAAAACTCTCGCGAGAGTTCGGCTGAATGTCACGTGGCTGAATGCTTACGTTTGGCAGGCAGCCTTTCAGTTAGGATCGTTAACATCAGTTGGCCACAGCAAATGATGGTGAGAAGCTAAACTATCTATTAATTATGTCAATGACAGGGAGTGTGATTGTTGAAAAGCGGTCTTGCTGGTGTTCAAAGAAGAATGACAACACTGTAGATCACCAACACTATGGTTTATTTTTTATTCACAGGCAAGTCAACGTTGTCGCAGTAAAAGTCCCAAGATAGCTCCTGGTGCAATAAAATGTTCCCTTGCAGTGTTTTACTATTATGTCTGATGTTTCTCTATTAATATTGCTGCTGCATTAATGTGTATGTTGCATCATGTTACTGCTGTAGATGTGTTTCCGAGCCGCTCCGATTACAACGAGAGTTACAACGAGAACGTGACGTCATATTTACAATAGAAGGATCCTTTCTAGCCATAACCGAGGATCTTTCCTACGTCTGTTTCCGGTATAGTTTTTGACGGATGTATTTTGTTATACACACATTCCTTCACATTTAAATTAAAATGTACATTAAAATATTTTGTGAGGCTTTCTAAAATGTTTTAAAATATAACTACGGTTCGAGTTGAAGAGTTTATAAATTAACATGAACCGAAGCTGTTGCCTGGTAACGCAATCGTGCAACGTCACGTCCGTTAATTCCACATCCACACACATCGATTTAATAAATGAATGTAGCCTTTGTATCTGCTAAAAGAGGTGCCGACCAGCTGGGGCAACAGAAAATTGGCGAAATTGAGTGTGACTATTACAAATGAAATCATTATTATATTAATATTGATAATAATAACAACCGACCGTCGGGGTAGCATTTGCTTGGCATTTCCGGGTATATCTCCACTGGTTGGGCCACGTTAACAATACTGTGTAATTGTCACGTTTGAAGGGACGAAATTGTGACAGCTTCACGTCTCCCATCATGGTAAATCGTCACATGTTCACGTCTTGCCGTGATACCGGGTTGTGCTGACCATGTCCATGCCTTTATGACAACAGTGTACCAATCTTCTGATGGCTACTTCCAGCAGGATAACTCACCGTGTCACAAAGCTCAAATATTCTCCAACTGGTTTCTTGAACATGACAATGAATTTTACTCAAATGTCACAGTCCAAAGTCATCAGATCCAAATCCTACAGTGCACCATTGGGATGTGGTGAACCAGAGATTTGCGTCATGGATGTGCAGCCGACAAATCTGCAGCAACTGCGTGATGCGATCAGGTCAATATTGAGCAAAATCTCTGAGGAATGCTTCCAGTACCTTGTTTAATCTATGCCATGAAGACTTAACGCAGTTCTGAAAGCAGATGGGGGTCCAACCCATCCTAGCAAGGTGTACCTAATTAAGTGGCTCGTGAGTGTATTACTTAGCTCAATTTGTATTGTTAGTGTGTGTCTGTAGGAGTAAAGTCTAGACACATTCTTTGGATGTAAGCATTGGCTAATTAAACAGATCATGATTAAATGACATGATGATAATAAGGGTGATCACCAAAACCTTATACCAGGGGTGGGGAACCTCGGATCTGAAGGTGACTGATAACTGCTAATGGCATTTACTTGAATACCAGACATAGTAAATGCAAAGCAGGATCATATAAAAAAAGGTAATAAACAAGCCATTCAATCGTAATACTCGTTTTAATACGTTGACATGCATACAACACAATAGACTTGTTAAGTCCTGTTCGTTGTCCTGTTTGTTGTCCTCATCACCGTCCTGTTAGTTTTCCTCATCACCGTCCTCATCACCGTCTTGTTCGTTGTCCTCATCACCGTCCTCATCACCGTCTTGTTCGTTGTCCTCATCACCGTCCTCATCACCGTCCTGTTCGTTGTCCTCATTACCGTCTTCAATGTCTTCCTCCATCATGAGAAAAGACGAGTCCGAGCCAATACAGCTGTAGGTGCTGGTGACTCTGCTCAGTTTCTGCTCCAGAAGATATTGATGGTGTAAAATACAGCAGTGCAGTCCCCTGTATCCCTCTTCTGTTATATCGCTTGGAGAAACTAAAATAAAAAGACAAAATGACAGTCTATGTAAGGCAACTTTTAATTAGCATTGATGTTGGTTCCATATAAGCAATTTGAATGTTTAACTCCGAGGCTGTATATTAGCTAAAAAGATTTGTGATTCAGAAAAAATGCAATCATTACAGATGCTATTCAGTGATAGACATTTGACACTGGGAGGGGGGCAGTGGCAAATGTTATAAATCGGTATTTGTGGAACATACTTTGGTTCCTGATGTCGTCTTTTGTCTGATGAAGGAGGTGGTCCAGTTTGTCCAGTGCCTGCCTCAGATTTTGACAATGCTGGGTCATCTCCTTCACAATGATGACTTTCTCCTCTTCCATACGCCTGACCAGCATAACCAGGTCAAAAAGTCGCCTCTTTGTGCGCAGGTTCACCACTATAATGGAAAAAACACAAAATATAACAACCACAATGGTAAGGCTAATAAAACAAATAATATCAGTTTGTATTCAATCTTTTTAAATTAAATTGACCAAAACCTTAAAATCTGGTAAAAAAAATTCAACCTCGCCGCTTGCTGAATTTTTTCAATTCTGTCTATGTTGGCAGAATTACATTCAGTATGTCTTGAGATTCAACATTAGTATGCAGTTCAGGGTGGTCAGGAAGGGTTTTACTGTTTCCATAGATATGCCTGTCCCAGTGAGACTAGACTATTAAGACTTGATAGGGCAACATCATACAGACCTTTCAATATAATTATTTTAAAATGATTTGTTGTGATCATGATGATTTGTGACACCTATGTTGATAGCTCTGTGTTACATTGGTGATTGTATTCTAGTACTTCAACTGAATTTATAGAATATCTAGGGCAAACAAAAACAAGTTGTTTCTTACCATCTCCTTGCGCCTCCCAGGGCAGAATGACATCCTCAGACAGACTGCTGCTTCTGTGTCAATTTTCTCTGAACAGGCATCAATGGTGTTGTACTGCAGTATCCTCTCTCTGAGTTTCTTCTTGAGCTCTGTCAGTCTTCTCCGTTTGCGTTGCCTTGTTTGGTTGCTGTCTGTAAAGTAAAACAAAATACAAATAAACTAATATTAATAATACAAACAACAACAACAAGAAACAAATATTGTTTCTAGATAACGTAATAATAAATACCATTTTGTCGATAGAGGTCGTGTTTCTTTCTTCGGAGGGAATAAATAATTTCATCTATTTCTCTCTGGAGCTCCTCTTGGCTACTCTGGGCTCCATGTTTCTCTTGAAAACAGAAACAACAAGGTGTAATCATAAAACATGAAGCCAAATGTTTGGAAATATGGAACCAAATCTATACCACAGTGATCATATAACATACCAGTGGCTGCCCATTGCTTGACCTCCAACACCCACTGCTCCGTGTCCTCCAGGGAGATGTTCAGCTCTTGCTTGAGACTCTCAAGATTGTCCACTTCAGTTTGTGCTCTCTGTGTAGTCTGGTTAGAATGTTTAAAAGGAAAAAGTGAATATGCGTTCCAGTTGGTTGAGAAGGTTGTTTTTTACTGAATTCCTTTATGCACATTAACTGACCAGACAACAACATGAAATGCTAAACACCTTCTCTTCAAGGTTGGCAAGTATCACCTTAGTGTCCCTTTTTTTTCAAGATCAAGCAGGATTAACATTATTATTATTATTATTATTATTATTATCCAGAAATTCAGATGAATCAACCTATAGTGCTTTATTAAAAACAAACAGAACAGAGACTCTCTTGGCAGAACAGTGTGCCATGGCAGCACCATCATAATGAAATGATTGCAGAATACATTCAATTCAACAACATGTAGCTAAGGATGGTGTTAAATTACTACAACAACAAACTCAGATAGTCTTAATATACATTTTGAAATGCAGCATGGACGTCTTACTTTGACAAATCTCTTTGAGAGTGTCTTGTGGAGATTCTCCACCTTCCTGTGGTTCCATTGCATAGCCAGAACGGTTATCATATCTGCTCTAGCTGTAAACACAAAAACATGAAAATTCATATGAGCTTTACAATGTGGCACTACTTAAAACTATTTGTTTTCCTCTACCAACCTGATTTGGTCATGTATTTTGTTGTCAGAGCTGCACTTGAGAAGAAGCTGTTAACCTGTTCCACTTCCTCGCCGACAGTATTTCCAGCACCTTCCTGGCTTCTGCCACCCCACTTCACCTGCTCAGAATCATAAACAATGAGATCTAGCTATTTAGTTCAATATTATAATTTCTTGTACTGTACATCTTTAGTTATCATCAGTGTCAGGAGCAATTTCAGAAAGTTAAAATGTTCTGATATTGAATTATGCTTTGAACTACAATGTCACAACTGCAGTTATTTGAAGCTCTATTCATTCATTATTTCTACAGTGCGGATATATTTACTAAAATAAACATAATGGGTTTTGGAAGCCTATCCTTGTGACAGTCTGTTTTGTAACAATTTTGTCAACATTTGTAACTATTACAATTATTCAACAGGCTTGAATATAATATACTACATGATATTCTTATGTGCACTACAATTTCTAAAACATTTGAATCTAGTGACACAAATGTTTAACTTGCATACTGTACCTCGCATTTGCCTGTGTGGGCCTTGGCGTGCATTACAGAGAGAAAAGGTTTCATCTCTGTAAGTGGTTGGAGCTCAGGCAACTTTGCTGCCATCTTCTCCAAATAAGGCCAGTACCTGTAATGACAAAATCAATTAGCTTTTCCAGTTGCATGATGGCATAATAGTAAAAAGATAAACCAGGTCCTTAAAATTACCAGTACAATCCTTGTAACCAACATCAGCATTTATCCAAATGAATGCTTTTTTTGCTTTACATCTACTGGATGTGCAATAATTAAATAGATAACACGTTTCCCACAAACACTTCCAATTTTGCAATAGTTATAACTACCTGCAGGCAACATCCATACAAAAGAATGTTGCATTCGCAACTTCAGCCAGCTCCTTCTGCAGGAACATTGGGAAGGCATATATTTCACCACGGTAGTGATTTAGGCCTTGTAGTAAGATGCCATGTCTGCACACAGCTATTTGCAGTCCTTCCTCATCCACCTTGGCCCTGGACTTGTGTGAGGTTTCTCTGCAAGCTGTGAATGTTGCCGGTCCACAAACATCACGACCACTTTTCTGAAATAGACACAATCTGTTACATTTAACCCTGTGCTAAGAAAAATAAATAAAGGGTTAGGGAATGTTCCGGTATTTGGACCAAATTAACATGGGATCACTCCGGTCAATGTACGTACTTCGTCTCACTGGAATATTAATGGCCAGATTGAATACAACATCGACACAAATTCTCCGGTCAATGACAGGAGAGTTTTGAAAGTGACAAAACACTGTTCCACACATTTAAAAACACTTAATCAATGTTTACCCAGGATCCATGCACCTTTCCTGGCTTGTAAAATGTGGTGATGCGCCCTGGAGGTAGCGGGCAGGCTCTGTGCGTGGTGCTGAACCCCAGCCTGTCTATGTGGAATACAAAAACAAACAAAGACAAACACCTTTAAGGTCACCAGGGTCGTGAGGTTCTGGTTCTGGCGGTGTGCATGGAGGGGTTTGACCTGGCTCCCTGACACAATGCACATAGTCTGGAGCTCGCTGGGGTCTCGAAAATTGCTTTAATCACACTTTTGTCCATTTGCCTATCAGTTTGTTAACGAAGTGGACAGAGGCTGTTTTTTGCCCCTAAAAGTGACTTTTAACGGTGGTTTTTGCATTTAAATGATGGGTCTTATCATTGTGGAGGGTCCCCGACACAATGCACATAGTCTGGAGCTCGCGGGGGTCCCGCATATGCTTTAATCACACTTTTGTCCATTTACCTATCAGTTTGTTAACGAAGTGGACAGAGGCTGTTTTTTGCCCCTAAAAGTGACTTTTAACGGTGGTTTTTGCATTTAAATGATGGGTCTTATCATTCTCCAGGGTCCCCGACACAATGCACATAGCCTGGAGCTCGCTGGGGTCCCGCATATGCTTTAATCAGGCGTTTTAACACTTTTCCCCACGAAAACGATTTTTAATCATTTTTTGGGGGCTATATAAATCAAATTCCGGTTAATGCAGAGCACAATCGTACCTTTTACTATTTTAATGTATTTGCATTATATATCTTTGGGCTATAAAAGCAACATATTTGGATGACTTTGTCAGTTTATGGAGCTTATCCCACAAATCCCGGAGGATCCGGGCCAAATTTGGGAGCTCATAGGCGGCCTGCCATAGGCCCCCACCCGTGGAAAGAAAAAACAATGAAAGAAAACGGTCAATTATATGTTAAAATAATAAAAAAATGAACTTTTAAAATTACAACAGAGAAGGGGCTCAGAGAAGGGGAGAAGGGGCTCAAGTGTTCGGCGCTTCGGGACGAAGCCCCGAACACTTTTCCCCTCCCCCGTTGCAAGGTACAACGGAGAGGGGAATCCAGACTTCCCCTCCTCCGTTGTAAAAAACCGTTCATGTTTTCCAAGCTACCATCTGCACGAAATCGGAAACCCGGTTTTTGAGAGGACTCAGAAAAAAAACGGCTGTGTAACTTCATGGAGGAATTCATCCGCTGTATGTGCACTCTGGCTCGGATACATTTTGTTGCCCGGAGACCCCCCAGCATGGTTCTTCCCAAACTTTAAGTTTTGGAACTGAGCTCCGGAGGAAGGCAAGGGGAGTTGACAGGGGACTCAATCCGCCTCATGAGGCACTATTCTCGGATACATTTCAACACTTTTAGCCCTTTTTGATGGTTCTCCAAAAAATAACTGACTTTTTCAGAGTGTGGAGGAATGCAAGGGGAGTTGACAGGGGACTCAATCCGCCTCATGAGGCACTATTCTCGGATACATTTAAACACTTTTAGCCATTTTTGATGGTTCTCCAAAAGATAACTGACTTTTTCAGAGTGTGGAGGAATGCGAGGGGAGTTGACAGGGGACTTTACCCGCCTTATGGGGCACTATTCTCGGATACATTTCAACACTTTTAGCCATTTTTGATGGTTCTCCAAAAAATAACTCTGACTTTTTCAGAGTGTGGAGGAATGCAAGGGGAGTTGACAGGGGACTCAATCCGCCTCATGAGGCACTATTCTTGGATACATTTCAACACTTTTAGCCATTTTTGATGGTTCTCCAAAAAATAACTGACTTTTTCAGAGTGTGGAGGAATGCAAGGGGAGTTGACAGGGGACTTTTCCCGACTTATGGGGCACTATTCTCGGATACATTTCAACACTTTTAGCCATTTTTGATGGTTCTCCAAAAAATAACTGACTTTTTCAGAGTGTGGAGGAATGCGAGGGGAGTTGACAGGGGACTCAATCCGCCTTATGGGGCACTATTTTCGTATACATTTTTTCATTTTCACCCATTTTTTATGGAACTCCAAAAAGACAAGTTAGTCTTTTTTTTCCCTTCCTCTTCTGATTTCTCACTGATTGAATGGCAAACGCGACCCGCCATCGGAGGGCCTCCGCCGGCCCGGCCTCGTGCCGGTGCTCTGGCGGTCGGTTCCTCCGAACTGCGGGTTCGACTCTGATGGCCGGGAGGGACGAGGGAAACATCGGGGGGGTCTGCTGGAGGCTCCTGCTGGAGTCTTGCGTTCACTGGGACCTGGCTCAAAAAACTCGAAACCCTGACTCCAGTGCGCTGTTGCGGCCATGCGCCTCCGGGTACCAGACTCCCCTGCCTCCTCCGTGTTGCGTGGGCTGCGTGGGGGTAACCCTGCGTGTCCGTTACCCTGCGTGTCTCTTACCTCCCAGGCCGACCGATATGAAGCGTTTCCAAGACGAAGCGTCTGAATCAGGGGTCCCACCACGGGTTCCGTAGCGGGGTGGAAGTTCCACCTCCCCACTTCGCCGCGGAATGCAAGACAAACACCTGTTTCTCTCATCCTCCACTGTGGCATAGCGGCCTTAGTCGGCTGCGGCATTCAGCAATTGGCCTTGCTCCGGGCACAGGACCCTACTTCATCAAACTACCTGTTTGATCCTGCGTAACAACCACATATATGCTTGTCTGCAAAGACATTGATCGAATGGCAAACGTGACCCGCCATCGGAAGGCCTCCGCCGGCCCGGCTTCGTGCCGGTGCTCTGGCGGTTGGTTCATCCAAACTGTGGGTTTGACTCTGCTCCTGGGAGCGCATATATGCTTGTCTGCAAAGAGGGACATGCCTGGTCCCGCCCAGGTGTTCTTCTACGGCTAGTGTCCAGCCAGCTGCGGTATCAGCAAATTTGACCCGCCATCGGAGGGCCTCCTCCCCGGGTCCAGCTTCCGGTGCTTGGCGGTCGGTTCATCCAAACTACGGGTAATCCTGGAGCGGACAAAGATATGTGTATTTGCCTGAAGGATGGAAATAAACAAAGAATGATATTTTACAGGACATGATGGATATGTGTTTTTTCCAGGCTTTTTGGAAATAAACCAAATGTGATTTTGCAGTGCATTATATAGCTCATTTTACCCATGTGATGTTGTGCAGTACATGACTGAGCTCATTTAATGATATGGTCTACCAGGCGAAGTGGGATGCTGCCATGTCCCAACTGGTCTCCGGAGGAATATAAGGAGAGTTGACAGGGGACTCTGCCCAGTGCTCATGAACCAAATGAGGGGTGTGTTAGAGGGGAAGGCTCTGGCTGTTTCTGCAGCCTCTGCATCTACCTTCTCTCCCCACCCCGATACCAGCGCGTGCCTGCTGTAAAAGGCAGGTGCACGGGCTCTCACTGCCACTAACTCTGAGCCAGGCTCCCGAGCAGCACGTTCTCCCCGGCAGTCCGCCAGCAGATGAAAAACACCCACCTCTCCGCCTCTTCCCAGGGACGAGGGAACCGCGCGGGGGGGTCTGCTGGAGGTTCCTGCCGGGTGCTCCGTACTGCGTTTCACCGGGACCTGGCTCGAAAAACTCGGAACTCTGACTCCAGTGCGGTGTGGCGGTCTCGCCCTGGCCGTCCACCATGCGCCTCCGGGTGCCTGACTCCTCCGGGGGCAGGTGCGAGGGGTTCAATGCACCAAATGAGGGGTGTGTTAGAGGGGAAGGCTCTGGCTGTTTCTGCAGCCTCTGCATCTACCTTCTCTCCCCACCCCGATACCAGCGCGTGCCTGCTGTAAAAGGCAGGTGCACGGGCTCTCACTGCCACTAACTCTGAGCCTGGCTCCCGAGCAGCACGTTCTCCCCGGCCGTCCGCCAGCAGATGAAAAACACCCACCTCTCCGCCTCTTCCGAGGGACGAGGGAACCGCGCGGGGGGGTCTGCTGGAGGTTCCTGCCGGGTGCTCCGTACTGCGTTTCACCGAGACCTGGCTCGAAAAACTCGGAACTCTGACTCCAGTGCGGTGTGGCGGTCTTGCCCTGGCCGTCCACCGTGCGCCTCCGGGTACCTGACTCCCCTGCCTCCTCCGGGGGCAGGTGCGAGGGGTTCAATGCCTCCTCCCTCCGCTGCGGCGAAAGCCGGAGCGGGACGGAGCGCCCGGAGGTACTGTTATCCCCACGTTTTTGTACCCAAAACTGTCTTGTGAGCTCGTGGCAGAACCATGAAACAAAAAACAATCAATGTATCGGACACATCACCAGCCCCGCGTTGGTGCGGAGGTGGGACCATTTTAACCAGGTGGTAACCCAAGTCCTCCCTTTGGTCCGTGTTCCCTGCATTGAAGCATCGGACCCATGGTTGCAATCACCAGTTGGCTAACGCATATAAACGGAGAAACAGAAAACCATTTAAATAGAATTCATTGTGTGTGTTTTTGGAAGGATGTTGACCGAATGCCCGGTGTGCAGTCTCCGCTATCTGGCTTTGAATAAGCACCTTAAGCACAAACATGAAGTGCGGAACCTGGAGGAAAGAGGCATCATTCTTAAAATGGCCAGTGGTAGAATAAATGTTCGGACCAAACCCTGTCCCATCACAGGGTGTTCGTATGCTGGGAAGAAACTACACCGTCATGTAACTCGTGACCACCCTGAGTTCTCCCGAGATGAGGCACATCAGGTCATGGCAAGGCTGAAGCATAGTGTGGCCATGCAGTTGCTCCATGACCTCCGAGAGACTAATCCCATCATTGGAATGGCTACATTATTGGATATAGACAATGAGGAGGAATACCCGGTGCACCCTCCACCCTTCTCCCCACATACCGAGTGTGACGAAGAGGACTGCATGCAGGTGAGGCTGGACAATGTGGCATTGAGGGCTCAGAAGGATGCCCTCATTGATGAGGTGAAGACCCTGTGCTCCAGGCTAAAACAGGGTCTAAAACCCAGGAAGCAGAATGCCACTGCTGCTCTGCTTGAGGAAGACGAAGAATGTATACGATTTAAGGGCGTAGCAATCCCAAGTACCCCCGACATGAACTCAGTAGCCTCCGGCAGCAATACCCCTCTCAAGACCCCGGTGAAGACTATCATGCGGTCCATAGAAGCCTCTGCGAGTGAGACCCCTCTCAAGTCTGTGATGCGGTCCCCAGAAGCCTCCGGAAGCAAGACCCCGGTGAAGACTGTCATGCGGTCCGACAAAGCCTCCGGTAGTGAGACCCCGGTGAAGACTGTCATGCGGTCCCCAGAAGCCTCCGGAAGCAAGACCCCGGTGAAGACTGTCATGCGGTCCGACAAAGCCTCCGGAAGCAAGACCCCGGTGAAGACTGTCATGCGGTCCCCAGAAGCCTCCGGAAGCAAGACCCCGGTGAAGACTGTCATGCGGTCCCCAGAAGCTTCCGGAAGGAAGACCCCGGTGAAGACTGTCATGCGGTCCCCAGAAGCCTCCGGAAGCAAGACCCCGGTGAAGACTGTAATGCGGTCCCCAGAAGCCTCCGGAAGCAAGACCCCGGTGAAGACTGTCATGCGGTCCCCAGAAGCCTCCGGAAGCAAGACCCCGGTGAAGACTGTCATGCGGTCCCCAGAAGCCTCCGGAAGCAAGACCCCGGTGAAGACTGTCATGCGGTCCATAGAAGCCTCTGCGAGTGAGACCCCTCTCAAGTCTGTGATGCGGTCCCCAGAAGCCTCCGGAAGCAAGACCCCGATGAAGACTGTCATGCGGTCCGTAGAAGCCTCCTGTAGTGAGACCCCTGTATGCCAGAAGACCCGTGCGTCTGTCTCCAATAATCTGAAAGCTAATCTGGCTAAGGACTGGCCCTCTCCCCAAAATCAATGGTCCACTGGGAAGGGACGGGGGAATACCATGCGTGAAATCACGTTGCCTAAAAGCATGGAGACGTACATTCAGACATACAGAGGTCATTGTGAGGTTCTCGCACCGACAGTAAAACGGAAAGAGAATTGTATGTCCAATGTCAGCCGGATAAAGAACTTCATAGTATTCATGGCCCATGGTGTTGACCGGCTGTCAGACTGGCTGTTTCTAAAAGACACAAAGAGGGTCCGTGGCTGGAGCAAGTATATTTCAGAGTCGGGCCGGACAGTCACAACATCGCTGTTGTTCCTGAAGACTGTGAACCATTTCCTGAGGTAATTGTCTGCATCAAAGCTCCGGGGGTGCAGGCTCACCCAGTCTGATATGACCCACATCATCAGAGAGGTAAAAGCCAACATTAACGATTTGAAAAAGTCTGTCACTCTCCACCAGTTTAAGGTGAAGAGGGACAAGCTGGATCGTCTGCCGAGCCAGGCGGAGCTTCTCGCCGCCATGGCGGCCGCTGAGAAGCGCATCCCTGATCTCCTTGACCTGATGGCTAGCAATCCGACCTCAATCACCCAGTACCTGCTATATGGCTATCTAACCCTCCATTGGAGCCTCCTGTATGGCCACCGTCCGGGTGTGTACGCAAACATGACCAACACGGAGGTCTTTGAGGCGGACAGAATGGGCACTGCTGAGGGCTACATCATCCACGTGCAGGATCACAAGACTGCCAAGACATTTGGTGAAGCACAGCTGGTGCTTACAATAAAGGAGTTTAGCTGGGTCATGCGGTGGATGGGGATAAAAGAGGGCTTGTCGGGTCCTCAGAGTGAATTCTTCCTTTTCACATCGGGGAAGCAGGCTTCCAAGAACCTGAACGCTCACTTGAAGAGGGCTTGGGCTGATGCTGGGCTAGAAACAGCCGTCACCTTCACCATCTTGCGCACTGCCCTGGCTGACAATATCAAGCATCACCAAGATCCAGAAAGCAGGTCGATTCTGGCTAGGTTTATGTGCCACGACGTAAGCACTGCAGACCGGTTCTACGCAAATAAGCCTGGAATAAAGGAGGCATTGAAGATCCGCTCCATGTTCAGGGCGGCGGCAGCAGCTGCAGCAGCATCATCATCATCATCAGAAGGAGGTCTACCACCGTCAGCTACCTCCGAAGAGGACTCAGGGGCGGAGAGCAGCGATACCTCTTCTTCAGGACCGATTGATACTCCTGATGAGGGGAAAGGGGCCGTGGACTCAACCTTTTTTCCCCGGTGCACTGTACAAGTTAGACGGCTAATATGGCCCCCAGGCCCCTGTTAATCATGTTGTAATCATGTTGTAATCATGTTGTTATTATATTTATTTTGTATACTGTTTTTGTAAAAATGGTGTGATAATTAAATAAAAAAAATAAAAAAACATTAGTATAACCTTGAAGGTTCCCAGGGGCAAATACAGTGCCAGGTATCAGACTATTTAAACAATGTGTACCAATGATTAAGACACCTTCCCTGGCTTGTAAAATGCGGTGATGCGCCCTGGACGTATCAGACTATTTTAAACAACTTTTCCCTGCCTTTCAAACACGTATCCCTGGGTGTTTTAGCCTGTCATTTTGCAGGATATAATTTAACATGTAACCTCTCCTGGAAATGGACATATTCTGTGCATGTCCAGGAGAGGTTCCATGTTAAATGATATCCTGCAAAATGACAGGCTACAACTCTTTTCCAGACGTTTAAAAACACTTTTCCCGACCATTTAAACATTATTTCTGGCTTGTAAAGTGCGGTGATGAGCCCTGACAGTATCAGACTATTTAAAGGTTTACCAGGAGCATGAGAATATCCTCCAAAGAAGGGGTGGTAGTGTCGTGAATAAGGCCGAATATGTATGCCGATGTGCGGACGGTAAAGCACCGCAAAATCCACCCCCTTTAGGGTAACCAGGGGCATGAAGTTCTGTAGGGTGTGAACAGCTGGGTTTAGTCCGTGGGGGAGTGCTTAAGTCCGGGGGCCCGGGGTCTCACGGTGCACGAGGTTATGGAAGTACCACTGTTGCCGGAGGTCCTCAGTCCGTCCTTTGGGGCTCTTTCAGGGGCTACAGAGAGGTGGTTTTCCCGGTCCCTCTCCTGGAGGTATGAAATAACCTGAGCTCCATGTGAGGGAGCCGTGCTGGAGCTGCTTAGTCCGTCCTTTGGGGCTCTGTGAGGGGCTAAAAAGAGGTGTTTTTCCCGGTCTATTTTAATGTAAGTCTGACATGAGCAGAGTGTGCATGTGAGGGAGCCATGCTGGAGCTGCTTAATCCGTCCTTTGGGGCTCTGTGAGGGGCTAAAAAGAGGTGTTTTTCCCGGTCTATTTTAATGGAAGACTGACATGAGCAGAGTGTGCATGCTTTGAAACTAATCCACCCACGCTTAGTATGCTATTTTAGGGTATAAATCGTACCTTGTCACCATGCATGTAGCTGCATTTAAAAAAAGCTTACAGCACCGGGTATTCCCAGGCGGTCTCTCATCCAAGCACTGACACGGCCCGACCCTGCATTACTATGGGTCTCTGAAACAATCTGACTTTTACCACACTGTGAGCAGGGTTTAATCCGATTTTCAGCACTCTTTCCCCCGCAGAAACTAGTTTAAATCACCGTGGTCACCATGGTGGGGATTTAGGAATGTACCTGTGTGTGGTGCGGAGCTTCCCTGCACTTTAAATCCATTGATTTGCCCTGTTTTTGTTGTATTTTTTATTATTAATGCACTGTGCTCCCTGGGACGACGCGCCTTCCTGTGGGGACACATGAGAACTGCACTCAAATCACTTTGTGCTTTTTAAACAGTTTAACATATTTTTTTCCACATTTAAAAACCGCTTTCTGCCCTGGAAATCATTTCTAATCATTATTACCGTTATGGAGGGGCTGCAGGAACACTTTCCCCGCCTTGCAAACATTTATTCCTGGTTAAAATAATCAATTTGTTCCGCCTGCTTTCCGTCAGCACCTCTGCGGCTGTCGGATTAACACAGATGAATGCACTTTAAACACTCACGCAGCCAGAATTCCTGCTCTTTTCCTGGGTTACAAAGTGAGGTGACGCAGCCTGTCCTCTGAGTCTCCCCGCCTCTCAGAGACTTATTTCTGGGTAAAAAAAGCCATGTGCTCCGCCCCCTGGATCTCTGCATGTGTGTGTGCCTGTGAGTCTCTGGCTACTGTCCACATGCCCGCATTATGAGGCACTATTTTCGGATACATTTTCTCATTTTCACCACTTTTCATGTTTTTATTATGTATATTGTTATATTATTATTATTGTATATATGTATACTGTGTATACTGTTTTTTTTTAAATCATGTGATTATTAAATAAATAGTAAAACATGAATATAACCTTGAAGGTTCCCAGGGGCAAATACAGTGCCAGGTGTCAGATTATTTAAACAATGTTTACCCAGGATTCAGACACCTTCCCTGGCTTGTAAAATGCGGTGATGCGCCCTGGAGGTATCAGACTATTTTAAACAACTTTTCCCTGCCTTTCAAACACGTATCCCTGGTCGTTTTAGCCTGTCATTTTGCAGGATATAATTTAACATGTAACCTCTCCTGGAAATGGACATATTCTGTGCATTTCCAGGAGAGGTTCCATGTTAAATGATATCCTGCAAAATGACAGGCTACAACTCTCTTCCAGACGTTTAAAAACACTTTTCCCGACCATTTAAACATTATTTCTGGCTTGTAAAGTGCGGTGATGAGCCCTGACAGTATCAGACTATTTAAAGGGTTACCAGGAGCATGAGAATATCCTCCAAAGAAGGGGTGGTAGTGTCGTGAATAAGGCCGAATATGTATGCCGATGTGCGGACGGTAAAGCACCGCAAAATCCACCCCCTTTAGGGTAACCAGGGGCATGAAGTTCTGTAGGGTGTGAACAGCTGGGTTTAGTCCGTGGGGGAGTGCTTAAGTCCGGGGGCCCGGGGTCTCACGGTGCACGAGGTTATGGAAGTACCACTGTTGCCGGAGGTCCTCAGTCCGTCCTTTGGGGCTCTTTCAGGGGCTACAGAGAGGTGGTTTTCCCGGTCCCTCTCCTGGAGGTATGAAATAACCTGAGCTCCATGTGAGGGAGCCGTGCTGGAGCTGCTTAGTCCGTCCTTTGGGGCTCTGTGAGGGGCTAAAAAGAGGTGTTTTTCCCGGTCTATTTTAATGTAAGTCTGACATGAGCAGAGTGTGCATGTGAGGGAGCCATGCTGGAGCTGCTTAATCCGTCCTTTGGGGCTCTGTGAGGGGCTAAAAAGAGGTGTTTTTCCCGGTCTATTTTAATGGAAGACTGACATGAGCAGAGTGTGCATGCTTTGAAACTAATCCACCCACGCTTAGTATGCTATTTTAGGGTATAAATCGTACCTTGTCACCATGCATGTAGCTGCATTTAAAAAAAGCTTACAGCACCGGGTATTCCCAGGCGGTCTCTCATCCAAGCACTGACACGGCCCGACCCTGCATTACTATGGGTCTCTGAAACAATCTGACTTTTACCACACTGTGAGCAGGGTTTAATCCGATTTTCAGCACTCTTTCCCCCGCAGAAACTAGTTTAAATCACCGTGGTCACCATGGTGGGGATTTAGGAATGTACCTGTGTGTGGTGCGGAGCTTCCCTGCACTTTAAATCCATTGATTTGCCCTGTTTTTGTTGTATTTTTTATTATTAATGCACTGTGCTCCCTGGGACGACGCGCCCTCCTGTGGGGACACATGAGAACTGCACTCAAATCACTTTGTGCTTTTTAAACAGTTTAACATATTTTTTTCCACATTTAAAAACCGCTTTCTGCCCTGGAAATCATTTCTAATCATTATTACCGTTATGGAGGGGCTGCAGGAACACTTTCCCCGCCTTGCAAACATTTATTCCTGGTTAAAATAATCAATTTGTTCCGCCTGCTTTCCGTCAGCACCTCTGCGGCTGTCGGATTAACACAGATGAATGCACTTTAAACACTCACGCAGCCAGAATTCCTGCTCTTTTCCTGGGTTACAAAGTGAGGTGACGCAGCCTGTACTCTGAGTCTCCCCGCCTCTCAGAGACTTATTTCTGGGTAAAAAAAGCCATGTGCTCCGCCCCCTGGATCTCTGCATGTGTGTGTGCCTGTGAGTCTCTGGCTACTGTCCACATGCCCGCATTATGAGGCACTATTTTCGGATACATTTTCTCATTTTCACCACTTTTCATGTTTTTATTATGTATATTGTTATATTATTATTATTATTGTATATATGTATACTGTGTATACTGTTTTTTTAAAAATCATGTGATTATTAAATAAATAGTAAAACATGAATATAACCTTGAAGGTTCCCAGGGGCAAATACAGTGCCAGGTGTCAGATTATTTAAACAATGTTTACCCAGGATTCAGACACCTTCCCTGGCTTGTAAATTGCGGTGATGCGCCCTGGAGGTATCAGACTATTTTAAACAACTTTTCGCCGCCTTTCAAACACTTGTTCCTGGGTTATAGCCTGTCATTTTGCACGATATCATTTAACATTGAATCTCTCCTGGAAATGGACATATTCTGTGCATTTCCAGGAGAGGTTACATGTTAAATTATATCCTGCAAAATGACAGGCTACAACTCTCTTCCATACGTTTAAAAACACTTTCCCGACTATTTTAAACAACTTTTCCCCGCCTTTCAAACACTTGTTCCTGGGTTATAGCCTGTCATTTTGCAGGATATCATTTAACATGGAATCTCTCCTGGAAATGGACATATTCTGTGCATTTCCAGGAGAGGTTACATGTTAAATGATATCCTGCAAAATGACAGGCTACAACTCTCTTCCAGACGTTTAAAAACACTTTTCCCGACCATTTAAACATTATTTCTGGCTTGTAAAGTGCGGTGATGAGCCCTGACAGTATCAGACTATTTAAAGGGTTACCAGGAGCATGAGAATATCCTCCACAGAAGGGGTGGTGGTGCAGTGAATAAGGCCGAATATGGATACCGATGTGCGGACGGTAAAGCACCGCAAAATCCACCCCCTTTAGGGTTACCAGGGGCATGAAGTTCTGTAGGGTGTGAACATCTGGGTTTAGTCCGTGGGGGAGTGCTTAAGTCCGGGAGTCCGGGGACTCACGGTGTGCAAGGTTATGGAGGTGCCCATGTCAGGGACACATGCTGGAGGTCTGTGGTCCGTTCTTTGGGGGTCTTGGAGGGGCCACAGAGAGGAGATTTCCCCGGTCTCTGTCCTGGATGAGTGAAATAAACAGAGTCTCCATTTCAGGGACACATGCTGGAGGTCTCTCTCCCGAGAGTGGACGTCCATTGCCTGTAAATAGGTCTAACATTAGGTCTGTCACTTTGGCTAACCGCACCACTGTCTGTCGTCTCCCGCGAGTGGACATCCATTGCCCCTAAATAGGGTTAGGGGATTGAATAGATTCTTACAATCGTCATCTGGCTCCTGATTTTGTCGACAAAGGCAGACACTTTACTGTCCTGGGCAATGAACAGTCCATCAAATAGAGACGGTTCATCTGTCCTGCGAAATTCGAGAAAGACATTGTAAGCAACATTATCATACATACATAAGTTTGATTGTGTCCTCTATTTAATGTGGCCAATTTGCTTTTGCCATAACATTTTCATAAATGTGGAAAAGGTCTTTGTGAATTTGATCTGTAATTCTGTGTAAAGTCTTTTGTCACCATTATTTAACATTAGTGAAAAGTTTACTGACTTCTTGTAAAAAGGTAAAAATAAAAGTACATCCTTTATATTGATGGGCATGGAATAGGGCAGAGGAAGGCATAGAAAAATTAGCGATTATATCCAAAACTGGTTCTTAGCTCCAACATATCCAACTAACGTCAACCATTTAACATTTTAAAGTTGAGTTAACTTTACAGGCGTCATATATAATAATTTTTATGAATTGGATTTATATAATTATGTGTAATTTCAAACCAACTATTGTTTTCTGATGGTCTACAAACTTTGGAAAAAGAAATTGCAGAGTTGGGGAAAGTTAAACATTTCAGCAAAGACATTCAGCTTAGTCAATAAAACAACAACTAAAATGAGAATATGATTTCACTGACCCTCTGGACTTCTTGAAGCGATAATGCTTTCTATTGCCATCTACAGCAATAGCCAGCATGTCAGGTGTGCATGCTGGGCATTTAAAGGGCTCCACCAGGCATAGATCTTCTTGTCTGTAATTACAGAAGGCAAACTCCCGAAAGACTCTGTGGAAGGTATCGCTACAGATTCTGCCTGTCTGGAAACAAGAATGGTATTCATTTGGTTAATTAAAAGTTTGGTATTCAAAAATCTTGAAAAACACATTTTATTCTTACCCTTCCTGTGGAAAACGATCGATGTTCAAGCATTTTTATAAATACTTGCTGGGATAATGCTGGGCTGGCCAATTTCATTTGCTCGAATGATGTGAACACATCAAACTTAAAAATAATTTTGCAGCTGTCGGTTGCTGGCCAGTATTTGTATCCCAGCAAGTCACCTATGCTCGGGGACCATTTGGCGGAACAAATTGGACAGCACACAGAAGGCAGACGAACGTTGTATGGACCTGAGAAAAAATATAAATTTGCAATTTGACAGCTATCTATGCAATGTAGGACAAAAGTATAATAGTAATCCTGTATTTCTGCTTGATCGTCTTCTGGTGGCAACAAACCATTGATAGTCACCAACACGGTCTGCTTTCCTGGGATGATGGTGAAATCTTGGCTTGGACCACAGAAGCAGATTTGGGATGGCGGAGGAATTGGAAGCAGACACACTGCAGCAAAGACAATTTCAGAGATTCATATGCATGTTAGGACATGTTAGGAAATGTAGTCAATACAAATTGAGACATTTTAACTGTTAAAGCAAACTTCCGACATGGTGAAAATGATGCCGCTGTATATGTAGCGCACATTAGGAAACCATGGTAAGGGAATATGTAATACATTATTTGAACCCACCTTGTTCACAGAGTCCATATTGGCCACTTTCATCCACAACCACTAAGGATGTGGGAGGAATAGGTCTTTAAAACCCATCAAACATGGCTTCCCTGTCATGGAAGACATGTTTACCATGGATAATAGGGTCACATGCCGGACAAAGAAAGGGAGTTCCTGGTGGAACACAGTCCAAGCACCGGACCACAGCATCAGCAGTTTTGCATTGGAGACAGGAACGTGTAGTGACAATCTCTGCAGCCAATTTCAAATTAAGGAGCTCTGGCATTGCAGCTCTGAATTTTTGTTCACGTTTCAACTGTCTTTGGGTCCATGTTGATGCAGTGGGTGTTTCTTCTGATGATGCAGGGACAGTGAGAGAACCCAACAGGTTTCTCAGTGTCTGAAGATGTTGATCTAAAATAACAAAATATAAAACAAATCATGGAATTTAGTTTAATTAAAAAAAGATATTCCATACATGGCTTTTCACTTTACAATGTATCATGAACAAAGCTATTACATACTACAAACAATTACCTACATTTCAAGTTGAAGGATAATTTAAGAATTCATTGTGCATACCAAGACTTGGGACCTGTAGAGGAATCTCATGTGTCTCCTCGACCTCTGGGGACTTCTGAGAGCTGGAAGGTTTAACTGCATAAAACAAAGTACGATGATATGGGAAACATTATTGAGGACCGACCAACGACATTAAAACTTAATGAAACACTAGAACTAGATTATATTTTACAGACCAGATCGATTCTTATTCCAATGTTGGGCTATAATGTTCCCATCCAGGTCCCTCTTCCTCCAGGAAACATTTGATCCTTGCGTTATTTTCTTTGGTATCTTCTGTATCTTCGGTTTCTTTGGTTTCTTAATATATAAATATATAAAAGAGATTATATATTTCCCTTAATTGTTGCACACACATCTTTGTAATGTGTGTGTCTGTTATCATTTGAGTAAATGTTATAATACATTTTTGGATAATGTTGTACTTGCCTTATTTGCCAACTCATCTGCGAGGGCATTCCCTATCTCTAGCCATTCATTCAGTTGCTTGGATGCCATTTTTAAGTGAGGATAAAAAGGGCAACAACAAACAAAGGATGAACTGACATACAGGGAGGGAGAAAAACAAAACAAAAGACAAGAAAACGAGAGGGGTGAAAGAGAGTAGGAAGAGGAATATGGCTCTGAAAAGAACCGTTGATTGTTTTATGATAATAGGCTACTTCATATAATTGAATTGATAGATGACCTGAAAAAAACCAAACAGATGAACTCAGATTAGCTGTGCTACCATGTAATTTAATTGTTGCTTCATAAATAAGCATTTGCCAAAATAAAACTACAGGCACCAAAATCAATCAAGTCCCAGGTAAATCAGTAATTACAGGGAAATATATTTCTCTTTTTAACTAGATGTGATGCTTTCACAAAACTTAAGTTGAATTAGCGAATGTTTAAAGAAGTAAAACAACTATGACCTGATGATATTCAAGTGTTGAACTTACCCTAACTATCATTAATGCAACATGTTAGGTGACATTTCGAAGAAAGAAAAAGTGTGTGCATTATAAAAAGCGCCATGTAAATGTCAACTATTATTATTATTATTATTAAAGTGCCATTTCCTTTCGCATTGTTTACGTTCATATCATGTCCTGGTCTGGTTAGCTGAATATACATACTTTTGCCATTGTTATGTGTTATGTCACGTGCTACCAAGGGTTTTGTTTTTAGGCAAGATTTTAGCTCCTTTTGTGCGAAGGAGAAAACTCTCCCTCCAACTTGTTGTAGACGAACCTTCTTATATTGCAATACATATCCGTTAGCGCATATAAGCTAAGCGCTAAGCTAAGCGCTAACCTTTACAGCCATGCTATTGTTAACAACATGCATTCGCCTATACTGCCTATGCCACGGGCCAGCCCTAAAACGTAAAACTGAAATATCGTGGTTAAACATGATTAGTAGAAAAACGACAGGATTAATTAAAAGCGTAAACAAATCAAATGAAATACAGAAATCAGATTTACCACTTGTAAAGCTCTGACTCTCTTTAACAATTCTTCTTCTTCATCATCTTCTTCTTCATCTTCATCTTCTTGGCTCGTCGCACTTTTATTGATGCGCAAGGTTAAAGTTCATGGGATTACGATCGTGACAAAACGTGACAAAAGGTCGTAATAAACTGCTGCTAGAAATGAATAATGGGAAAGCTACGTGGCTATGGGTCGTAATATCGTGATCAACACTGCTTAAACAATCGACCTATTTGGTCGTTTTTTGTAGGAGGACAGGCTGATATGGAGACCTATCAGCAACTAATAATAGACCGTCGTCTTATTACTGCACTGCTGTTGTAATTCCGATTACCGTAACCCACCTGCAATATCTTGTTTAAAAACAGAACAGTTTTAACCACTGATAAAGGCTTAGACCTTAACCAAGCCTTTTCTTGAAAAGGACTTTCTTTAAAGCACTGACTTCGGTTACTTAACCCTGAGTTGATTCACTATGCCCTGCTGGTTTTCACTTACTCGGCCCTTAACCGATTCGCTATGTCTCCAGATCTTAACAAAAATCGTCAAATGGGCTATATACCCTTACGTCATAGGCTAACTAACTACGAGCGTAACAAGAGACACCTACGTGAAAACAGCAAGGCACCTATCCGAAGCACAATGTCCACACACATTTATATTTAAAATGTAACACCCACACGTGGTTAATAGCATGCAGGGTTAATGGAACAAAAGAAAGTGTGAACTCACCCTGCTTGTGACAAAACAACGCCTCGTGGTTTTAGAGTGATTATTTTATCAATTTGGGTTGTTTTAACATTAAAATGCACAGCTATTTTCAGGATCCGCCGCCTGCCGTCAAACACACAAATCTAACATTGCCTAGTTTAACTAGTGAAGAATCTTTGTCATAACAGGCATCTTCGTACCGATTGATTTGAGCTCTTGTGTGTCGAATGGCTGCAAGCGTCTCCAGGAAACAGCCGGTTGGTTTTCTCTCCTCGGTCAGCGGGATCACGTCGGGGAGCTCACCAGATTGTTAACTGTGTTCGTTATTCTCCCGTCCAGGAGAGAAGCTTTAAAAGGAGACTAAATGGAGTCGCTGTGAAAGTTCATTTGGGTACTTTAATTAAAAAAGGCGCGGGTTGGTCACAAGCATGATATTGTTCAGTCAGACAAACAGCTGTGATCCGCTCCTCGTTAGGGAAGAGAAGAGATGGATCTCTCCTCCGGTGCTGTTATATATCCTCTGCTGGCTCCTCAAATGTCCGTTGTTGCATTTAAACAGAGGATTGGTTCTTTTCACATTCAATATGCTTAACACGCCTTTTCTCCTCATATTCTCTTTCATCACTTTTCATTTAACACATTCTAAACGCTGTAATCAATACTCTAAAAAATACTTCTCGGCTCGTTTGGTTTCCGGTCATTCCGGATGTTGTCACATGCTACTCTCGTCTGTAAACAATAATGTATTCAAATAAACTGTACCTTCATTTAATATTCAGCATGGTAGTATCTCGACATCTATAGTTGTAGTGTTAAATCAGTAGGCTTCGGTTTGCACCCCTCCATGTCATTTCGCTACTAAATTCACCTCTTTAGGAAATCGTATATTAGCCACATGCTAAATGCTAACCGTCGATGAAGGATTTTCAGAATAAAAGCTTAACTGCTTGTGCACAAGAATTTCTGGTTTTTCAGTATAAAAGAGCATTAAAACTGACGGCATGTTTAAACTACATCTCCCCATTAAAACATTGATTTTAATTTCTAACAATATTTTACAAATCACTCACCTTTTTAACTCTATTCTTGTTTTACTGTCATATAGTATTTCATAACTGTTTTTCATTTACTCTCATAAATGGTGACCAAAACGTTTGAGACCCACTGAGAAACTAGACTAAAGTTCTCTAAACACTCAGTGAGTCTCTCACTGAGCTGTAGTTATCTCTCTCAGTCTGACAGGACAGAGCTCTCCCTTTCCTTGTTTTAGAAACAGCTTCTAGTATCCGTTAGCGCAGCTAGCTAACCAGATGCTAACAACAACAATGCAAATAGTGAGTTTGGTAGAAATATACTGTATAATAGTAAAGTTATTTAAGATGATGCCATATTTATTGAAGATTATACATTATAAATATTCCCCAAAATTATTCAAAAGCATATTCTTCCAAACTCCTTACTGTAGTATGACACACAGGAGACTATTGATGTGTGTGGTGAGTTTGGTAGTAATAAGTTGTATAATAGTGATTGAATATTATTGTATTCTCTTTTTTCGGAGTTGCACTTTGCAGACGGTCCCTGAGCACTCGTTTCTTCTCCGGCTGCGGATAGAGACCAATGTAATGTGCCCAACTCGGAGGACGGCCCGTATTGGCTTTTTTTTTAAATCAAAATGTGATTGTAGTTCGTTGTCAACCTTACCACGGTACTTAGGAGACGTCATTTGTGTCTGAATAACGTTTTGTTAATGAGTTATTGATCCGTGAAATCAGAATCTCCCAATATCGTTCCAACATTACTGAACTAAGCCAGAAGACCGTCTCATTTCGTAGAACGCTCGGTTTGCTGTTCCTTCACTTCATTTTTATATTTATATACATTTATTTTGGATGAAAACTTAGCGTGAGGAAAGGCAAGTCTGGCGTGAATGAGTGAGATATGGGTTAATTACGTGACTCTCACGCTCAATGCGTGAGTGTTGGCAGCCCTGAGATTGACAGCTACGGTGAGACGATCTCCCTTAAAAGCTCCGTAAAGGTACGTGTTGTGATGTCTGTGTTTGCTTCCCCTGTCACGAGTTTGGATTGCTAAGTGATGATACTATACCTATATAATCTGTGGAGTCTCAGCTTTAATCGGATATATTGTATGTGCAGTTACAATAAGTAATAAGGGTATCTTTATTTTGAGTTCTGTTCCAAAGTCAGTTTGCATTTTTTCGCTCAGGGGTCATGTAGACGCTTGTTATGAGTCTTGTGTTTTGTTTTGGTAAAAATTGTTCATATCTTCAGTTAGCTGAGATTCTTCCCGTTAATCTGGTGCTACACATTAATAGTTTCATAAATGTTAAGAAGCCCTGAGACACAGTTTTGAAAAAAAACGTTGGGGGGGCCCCCTGTGTGCTTAACAGGCTAAGGGCTTCACAGCAACTTATTTATGTTTTTGCAAAATTCTATGTGTGACGTCACGGACACTACGTCCATTTATATACAGTCTATGGGCGGGAGTCTGCTCTTCTACCGGTAGCTTGCGATCAACATGTTGGAGACCCCTGAATTAAAGTATCAAGTCACCTCAAGTCAGAAGGCTCAAGTCCCTAGTCATTGTTGTTCAAGTCCAAGTCGAGTCGCAAAGTATTTTGTGATTTGGTAAGTCGAGTCCAAAGTCATCAAATTGGTGACTCGAGTCCAAGTCATATACCCAGTTCTGTTAACACTTCATCTGCTGCAGACAGTGCATTTAGCATCATTAAAAATAACTGTTGTGCACAATATGTAGATGCTTAAGAGCTTTATTATACATTAACGCCTACTTTCCGTTTCACGCTTACTTTCCGTTTCACTTCGTGAGCATGCCGTGAGTGTGCCGTGAGCGTGCCGTACCAGGAAGAGATTTCTCCCCACTGTTGATTCTTGTTGATGGCTCTGTGGTAAACCTTTTGGAAGGAAAGGGACACTTTCTTTAGTCTTCTTTTATTATACACACTATACTGTATACTCGTGTGCTGCTGTGCTGTGCTGTTGATCATTTACCACGGAGATATTCGCGGCGAGACCGCAGCGCCTCCACGCTCGGGCCGGGGCCCGCTTTCGCCTTTCCGGTGTTTCTGTGCTCAGGAGAGCCGCCACGCTGAGCTGCTGTGCGGAGGAGTTTATCCACCTTGGAGACCTCGCGGTGGGAACGGAGCGCCGGGCTGCTGTGCAGTGAAGTTTTCTACCCCTGAAACATCGCGGTGAGACCGGTGCGCAACCACGCCGGGCTGTTCTGGAGATATCGCGGTGAGACCAGGAGCGCCTCCACGCCGGATATATCTGGCTTTGGGATCTGAAGGATTCACTGGAGAGGCCTGCTGTCTTTCTTCAGCCCTGCATCTCCGGGCCTCCCACCTCCAGTGCCCCGGGCTCTGTGAGTGACGCCGCTTCACTTCATAACGGGAAGGGAATATCTTGGATGCTGTGCTGGCCTGGGGAAATGGCCACTATCGTGGCTCTGCTGTGCCTTTTGGCTGTCTTGGACGGTGAGAAGATTTCTAGTCATCCTGAGAAGTCTACTGGATTCATGTCTGTTCTGCCGTCCGCGGTGAGCATCCCCTGCAAAGGATCGGGAGTGCTACACAAACAATTACCGGTTACCTTGTCACAGGCAATCAGTTCGACAAAATATGTTTGTCTTTTTTGTTTGCCTGCGATGATGGTTCTTCAGGACTGCTTCTTAAGCTCTAATCACACTCTCTCAGACTTTTCCGGTGATTCTAAAGTAGATGACAATGTATGTGTGTCGTTTAAGAGGAAAAGATGCCTTTTTTTGTTGTTGTTATTACTGTCAGGAAATGTACAACCTAACCCTGGTCCGCCCAGTAGTAGTAGTCAGATCGCTACTCCTGCTGATTTTAAAGCTAGGTCTGGGTTGGGTTTCATCCACTTGAATGTGCGCAGTCTGTTAGGTAAACTAGATTTTGTCCGCATTTGGGCGAGCTCGACTGATGCTGACGTCATTGTTTTATCAGAAACATGGCTAAATAAATCTATTTTGGCCTCTGACATTGCCTTAAATGGTTATAATGTGTATCGTACCGACCGGCCTAATAAAGGTGGTGGCGTTGCCATTTATGTTAAGAATAAGTTCAGTGTAACCACATTAGTTTCCAAATCTATCGGTAAGCAATTTGAATTTTTAGCCTTAAATATAGAAGTGGCAAAGGGTCAACAGGTCATGGTGGTGGGCTGTTACAGACCCCCCTCAGCTGTTAAGGACTCCTTGTCTTCGCTAGCAAATATTTTATCGCAACTAGACTACAAGGAAATAGTGCTCCTTGGAGATTTTAACTGGGACTGGTTAACTGCAGTGTCAGAGGATTTTAAAAACCTTTGTATCTCTTTGAATGTTACTCAGATTGTTGACAGTCCTACTCGCCCTAACATTAAGTCCCCTAATACATCCTCCCTAATTGATCTCATTTTAACTAATGTTCCCCATAAATACTCATCTGTGGGAGTATTTGCGAATGATGTGAGTGACAACTGTGCTCTAGCAACAATTAGGGACACTAAGGTTCAAAAGATTAAACCTCGTATTATTATTAAGAGAGCATTAAAACATTTTGTGGAGCAGGGTTTTGTACATGATCTGTTTGGCTTTGATTAGGGAAAAATCGATCTGTGTGCTGATGTAGAAACTGCATGGTCTTATTTTTATCTTGGTTTTATGGAGATCATTGATAGACATGCACCCTTGCGTAAATTTAGAGTAAAGGGACGAGACAATCCTTGGTTTTCTGCTGAACTGTCTAGTCTCCTGCATGAGACAAACAAGGCCTGGGCAAAGGCTAGGAAATCAGGCTCAGAGGTAGAACGGCTGCGTTTTAGGCAGCTAAGGAATAGCTTCACTTCACATGTCAAAAGTGCTAAGTCAAAGTACTATTTGAAGTAGGATTTGTCAGTTACCACAGAAAACCTAAATAATCCTAGGAAATTTTGGAAAGACATAAAATCGATATCCACCGGTGAGACCCGTAATGAGCTACCTCCGTGCCTTACCACAGCATCTGGCTCTATATTGGACAGGGCCACTATGCTAAATTGCTTTAATGAGCATTTTGTGTCCTGTGGCTCTCTGTTTGATTCTGTCACTAACTCTGCTTCTGTGAACACCACAGTCTGTGACTCTGAAAAACGTGTTTTGGAAAATCCTTTCAGTTTTACTCCTTTTACTGTTAATGTTGTTCATGAAGCATTATCTAAGTTAGATCCTAAGAAACCGGCTGGCCCGGACAACGTAGAACCTTTCTTTTTAAAGATAGCTGCAGATGTTATTGCTCTTCCTCTTAATAATCTTTTTAACCTCTCCCTCAGCACAAATGCAATTCCAAAAGTATGGAAGTCAGCTTATGTCTTGCCTTTGCTAAAAGGAGGGGAAGTAACTATTTTAAATAACTACAGGCCAATCTCTAAATTATCAGTTCTGGCGAAGGTGCTCGAACGCCTAGTGTGTGAACAGGTCAAGGAGTTTTTATGTAAAAATGATATCCTGTCTAAACATCAGTCAGGTTTCAGAAAGCAACGTAGCACCATCACTGCGACAATGAAAGTGGTGAATGACATTACGAGTATCTTAGACAATAAGCAGAGTTGTGCAGCTCTATTTATTGGCCTTTCCAAAGCGTTTGACACCGTTGATCATCACATTTTGAAGCAGAGGCTGGTCAGTATTGGCATATCCAGCCATGCAGTGGGGTGGTTTGTGAACTACCTCTCTGAAAGGTCCTGATGTGTTCACTTTGATGGGCTGTCTTCTGAGTGGTTGAACATTGCTAATGGTGTTCCTCAAGGTTCTGTTTTAGGTCCACTTTTATTCTCCATATATATCAACAGTTTAGGTGAAAATGTGGATGAAGCTACTTTACATTTTTATGCGGACGATACCACGATGTACTGTGTAGGTCCCTCCATTAAGGAGGCTGTTGTTTTACAATTACAAATTACAGGCTGTTTTTAACATTATTCAGACTCAGCTCTCTGAGCTTAAGCTTCTTTTAAATGTTGATAAAACCAAGGTAATGCTCTTTTCTAAAGCTAAAAAGACTAAAGACACTGCTTTGGATATTGTTACTATGCAAGGACAAGTACTCGAAGTGGTTACCTGTTATAAATACCTAGGTATCTGGCTTGATGATTGTCTTACTTTTAAACTTCAGGTCATTAATCTGCCTAAAAAGCTGAGGGTTAGACTAGGCTTCTTTTTCAGAAACAAGTCCTGTTTCTCACTTGAGGCCAGGAAAAGGCTAGTCACTGTGACCTTTTTACCTCTGCTGGACTATGGTGATTTGATCACCATAATGCACCTGCCCATTGCCTGGAAAAGTTAGATGCCACCTATCACAGTGCTCTGAGATTTGTTACTAACTGTAAAGCACTTACTCATCATTATACCCTGTATGCCAAGGCAGGTCTGCCTTCACTAACTGTACGGAGGCTCAGTCATTGGTACATGTTCATTTACAAAGCCATGTTGGGTAAACTACCATTTTATATCTGCTCTCTGATCTCTCGACGAATTGAAATTACTTATTGCCTGAGATCTCATGATGTGGTTTTATTAAATGTGCCAAGTGCTAGGACTGTCTAAGGGAATAAAGGTTTTAGTTGTGCAGCTCCACTAACTTGGAACAGTCTGCAAACATGTTTAAAACTGAGCACTTTGGTTCCCCTGCATCATTTTAAAACTTGGCTGGATGACATGCTGTTTGATACTCATGGTACCTGTCACTGTAAATAGAGTTTGTAAACTGTACCCTGTACATTATGTTGTATGTCATCCTTATTGTTGTTCTGTTGTTTTTATGTTACATGTGTAACTAATGTCCTGCAGGTCACCCTTGAAAAATAGATCTTTTGATCTCAAGGGGCTTTCACCTGGTTAAATAAAGGCTACAAACAAACAAATTAACTCAAATGTCTATATCAGGATAATCAGAAATATCACTATTTACTGCAGCACTTATAATTGGTTAATATCAGAATTACTTGTTCCATTGATGCATTGTAAGGGTTCAACAGTTAATTAAACAATATGTGAAATGTAGTATGCAAAATGAACATTATCAAAATATAAATTTATTTAAGCACATTTTATTAGAAAGAAGAAAATATTCATGAAATACATCAAAAATGTATCCCCAATTAATTATGATGAATTTTAATTCATATTTTGTGAAAGAAAAAATAAAGTACTGTGACAATACAGATGTAGCACTTCATTTCAGACTCCAGCTTACAGCTTCCTGCCTACGACCTGCCTAAGACCAGTATAGAGGAATGTTAAGCCCTCCCACTATTTTCCAAGAGGGCGTTGCCAGATTTTCAATTTCAGGTTTTAACCAGGAGATGGTGCTTCATTCACAAATACAGAAAGACAAGTTTCATGGACTTTCAGTTGTGTTTTGAAGAGCATTTGAACACATCAATATTTTAGATACTATACTAAAGTATATCTAATCTTGTAATTCAATAATATATAGTCTTTATATATTAAATAATCATAATAATGTAAATGTTTACATTACACTTCTTTATTTGTTATGCTCATACTTTTACCTTTACAATCGTTTGCTTTAATATGCAGTATATTTGTTTTATATTTTTGTGTTTGCTTCCTCCTGCTCCCTTTCGGACACATACTGTATGATTTATTGTTATTATTAATATGAAGATATTATTAAGATAAGATAAGAGGTCTTTATAAATTGAATTTTTTTTTGCTGTCCCACGGTAATTCAGAAAGCTCACAGGTCACATTCCGACCATTATTTAAAACAATAGGTGCTTTCACATCGTCTACAGTTTGATTTGTATAGAGGGAGCTCTGTGGCTGAATGGCCAGCGATTAAGTGTGACGCATTTATCATAGGTGATCAGAGCTAACTGCCTGCCGTCAGATTTCATTTAAAAAACAGATCTGATTTTAAGACTATTTCTGCGCTCATAAAGAATGATAAGAATAAGAATAATGCGTATTGAACTAGTTTCATTAATTAGTGAGTTTATTTAACACTAGAACCACCAATCGGGTCAACTTGTGTGATGTGTGTTGTGTGTGTGCAATGTAACTTTTTTTCAATAAAATATTAAAGTGACTTTTCCTGAAAGTTTGTTATGTAGCACCCGATGTTGTTAAAATTGCATTCTAATAGCGGGATTTGACGGTTTTAGGTAGGCCTATACAAAAACCTCTGGCGGTTCTAGTGTTAAGGTAATTAGGTACAGTAGAAGCCCTTTTTTTTATCAGTAACGAATTTAGCAGTTGAACATAAAAGTCAACTAACTGAGGGTCACTTGCAATGACAGTGTTGTGTCTACTGTAAGCTTGTCACTCAGAGTAACCTACAGTTAATTTAGCTGATGGAGAAGAAAGATCAGGGGGGAGGGGGGGAGAGAGCTGTGGTTGATGGGCCATTAGTTGTGTAAATACACAGCTGAGAGCTGCCGTTTCATTCAGACTGTTTAAAAAACGGTAACAACGGACTATTTTTCAAGATCAAGATCCCTCCGCTAAGCTTTGGGATCCTGATCTGCCGACGAGGCTCCATTAAAATATAGATATTTTTAGTGAATTACTGAGTTTAGGCACGTTAATAACGTTTTAATGAAGTTGAAGACAGTATATTCATATTTTTCAGTGATTTCATGTCATTTCATGTAGATCTAGAATTAAAATAAATGTTGGGGTATGGGGGGGTCTGGGACCCGGAGTAATCTGCGGCCGTGAGCTGTTATGTGCCATCATGACACGCATGGTGTTCTTTTTTTATATATTATAATGAAGTGCGAGCTGTGTGCTCGAGTCTTCCTGCCTGTCGGCTCTGCTCATGGGTGTATAATAAGGCTCTGCTGCTCCGAGATGATGGTCTAGCTTCAGCAGCTACATTACCTACGGGTGCGTTCGTTAATATTAACTGCACGTCCGGAGTCACTGTGGCACAGACTGGACCGCTGGTGAACAGCTGTTAGAACGGGCCGTTCAGGTGTTCAGAGCAGAGCTCCCTGTCAGAGCGGCAGAGCGTGATGTGAACGGAAAAGTTTTTCTGTGGCAATATTATTTAAGGAATCGTTGAGCTAGCTAGCTAGCATATATTGTCACTATCTGCTAACGTTAGCTTTAGCCTTCTATTTCGAATAATTTTTTTCATAGGCTATAAACAGAGTTGGTATAAGTATATATATATATATATATATATAGTACTTGAGTAAAAGTTGAAGCACTCAGATCTTGTACTAGAATAAAAGTAGAAGTACTCAGATCTTGTACTTCAGTAAAAGTAGAAGTACTCAGGTCTTGTACTTGAGTAAAAGTAGAAGCACACAGATCTTGTAGAGTAAAAGTAGAAGTACTCAGATCTTGTTCTTGATTAAAAGTAGAAGTACTCAGGTCTTGTACTTGAGTAAAATAGAAGTACCAGAGTGTAGGAATACTCTGTTACAGTAAAAGTCCTGCATTCAAAATGTTCCTCAAGTGAAAGTAGAAAAGTATTCTCATCAAAATATAGTGAAAGTAGCGACAGTAAAAGTAGTCATTGTGCAGATTGGTCCATTTCAGAATAATATATATGATATGTTTTATAATGATTGATCATGAAAGTGTTCTCAAAGCTGGTAAAGGTGCAGCTAGTCTGAATGACTTTGTATACTGCAGGGTAGCTTGTGGATTTACTCCAGGTGGAACTAAAGTCTGATTTAACACTTGATTATATTTCACATCATTCATCCACATCTGTAAAGTAACTAAAGGTATTAAATACATGTAGGGGAGTAGAAGTACACCATGTACCTCTGAACTGTAGTGGAGTAGAAGAACAAAGTAGCAAAACATTGAAATACTTAAATAAAGTACAAGTATCTCAAAATTGTGCCCAAGTATAGTACTTGTTGAGTTTATGAACTTAGTTACTTTACACCATGTGGCTATAAAGATAAAAATACTTAAGCCTTGCACAGAGGCATGAAAATACATTTTCAAAATGCTCAACAGTGCTGCCAAAATTATAAACTGACTGCTACACAATTAAAATAAATGCTTTTATATATTTCTATTAGATGTGACTCTTTGGCGTTTCTGTTATTATTAACACTGCTGCTTTAGTTGTTCTGACTGCTGAAATCCTCTGTTATTACTCATTTTAAAGCCGATATTCCTTGGGGTGGGGGAGCCGGGGGCTCGGATCCTTGTCACCTGTTTCATACAGATGAGTTTGCATCCCAAAGCCTCAGTCACCTTAATTCATGTAATAAAAACATCTCAGGTCAGTAACACTCAAAGCTAAATGTGCAATACCATGTTCAGCTATGTTACTATTTATAATGTTATTGTTGTTACATCAGAAGATGTACATATTGGAATGATTTCTTAACTTACAGTAGGCTATTTTTTACAATGTGTGTTGGAATGATTTATTAAATTACTATGAATATTGTCACTGTTGAACGCTTTTAGAGAAGGATGAACTATAAGCCTGAATTACATAACATTTTATACCTAAAAACATAAAAGCAACAATAAATAAATCACAATTATTGTAGTTATTATTACCTCCCGTATTGCTTTCAACCCAGCAGCTTTTATGGTGTTGTCACGTCACTAACTCAGAGCTCTCAAGTCTCACGCATTTTGCGTGAGACACACGCATTTCACTCCATTCACACGCTCACACGCCACACCTTGTATTTCTCACGCAGAGATTTCTTTCCAGGGTACCGCCCACCAATACGCGCCGCAACTTTGCAAACAAATTAGGCTTGTTAGAGACGCGTGCACTCCACTAGCATCCCCCCCCCCCCTGTTGACATTCGCGATACAGAGGGCTTCATACTCCACTAGCACCCCCCCCCCCCCCCCCCCCCCCCCCCCCCTAGCATAGCATACATTGTAAATCCGAAAAAGGGTTGATCTATTCTCAGTTCTAGCTATGGCTATAATGATGGTGGAAAACATGGAGGCAGTGAGGATGAGGCTTAGCTGAATCAGGTGAAGCAGAAGAGTTTGAAGAGCCTTTCTGGCCGACACTTTATCTGTTGAGGCTGACCTAGCTGTGTGAGCAACACCAGCCAATGAGCCAATGATTGCTAAACCCACCGACAGAAAGAGAGTGCTTGCATGTGCCTCCTCAAAATCATTAAAGATTGGTGCAAAAAAAACTGTTTCTTTACTGCATAATTCATTCATGTGCAGATTCAGGCAGATTTTTGTAAAGATATACCAGCATAAAAACTCGAATGAGGATGTGGATTACAGCAGAGGCCCACACCACAGCAATGGCTATGCCTGTACTACTCACGGTGAAAATAGAAGCATGCCTCAGAGGATGGCATACAGCCACGTATCTCTCGATAGACATCACAGCCAGGGTGAGAGGGGAGATTGATTGCGAGAAAACAGAGACCAGAACTAGGAAACCACAGGCATAATAGGTAATTTTTACCTTAAAAGAAGATAGCAAGAACAGCAGAAGACTTGATATCAGGTGAACAGTGTCTGCAATAAGTAGGTTGTACAGCAGAATATATCGGGATGTCTCACAAAACACCGGCTTACTCCTGAGGGTCTACAGCAAAACACAATTTATGTAAAGAAAAGAGCAGGTTGACCCAACAATTAACAAGGTAAACAATATTATCTCATAAGCTTCTCATTGCGGCACACTAGCAGTGATGTTGGCCTTAGGCTGCAGCCAAGACAACATTATGCTCCTCTGGCTTTCAGTAGTTGTTCAAGTAAACTACAAAACATACAAAGTACAATTCATCAAAAAACAGAACCACACGTTATCCTTCCATTTTGGGCAGTCAAGGCAGAAGGTTAGAGGCAGAGCTGATCTGGGGCAGAGTTTTCCTGCTATGTACGGCATCTATATATTTGTCCTCAAGCAACTTTCACAGGACATTACGTCAGACTGATCATCAAATTAGAGATGAGTGATGTAATCTTTCTACCCATGATGACTGAACACTAACGGCCTGTCCACAAGGCGGCGTGCGTTGAATCTCCAACGCTTCTGCCCATTCACTTTGAATGGGGTGACGTCACGCTTTGCCGAACTGCATTGTAGGAGCGTTGCTTCGCTTTGCTCGCTCAGCTCGCTTCAAAGTTGAGCAATGTTCAACTTTTGAAGCTTCGGCGGAAGCGTCAGCCAATCAAATCATATGCCAGTACAAGCTCTAGCCAATCAAACCGCGTGCTTGTGTGTCTGGGGCGGGAGATTAATGTGATTGGTGGTTGGTCGAGTTTCAGACACGCCCACCGGCGAGCTTCAACGCACACCGCCGTGTGGACGCTGCGTTTCTCAAATTGAATAAATGTATATATCTCTGTGTTTCTTGAGGTTCCTGCAGATTCCTTACCAACTCCATATTTAAACGACACTTACATTCCAAACTGGGCTTTAAAAGCTCACAGTATATCACTTAAAGGCCCTGACACACCTACCCGATTTTGGGAGTCTTTTTCCTAAATCCTATGGAGAAATTGCATTGCTTTTTGTCGAAGGAACCGGAAGTGGTAAAAATGCTAACTTACTTCCTGGTTTTAGGACGCGTCACTGTGGTACTCTATGTGAGCATGTAAAGGGCAAAAAGAAGGGGGGCTAAAACAGAACCCTGGGGCAGGCCCCAGGATAGGGGAGTGATGTATGATGAGGACGGGCCCACCGCCACGGAGAAACTTCTCCCACTTCATCCCAAGAAAGTTCCACCAACATGTGGCAAAGGATCCTGAGTAGGCTAGTATGACTATTATCATAATTATCTTGATCAGTTTGCATAAAAATAGGATGAGAAATGAAACTGTCTTGTTATCTGAGCATGGACTTGTAGGAATTTATTTGTTATTTGTTTTACTTTATTATTTTATTTTCACCCTGGAAATGGGTGTATGTATAATAATAATAGATTTATTTTGTTAGCGCTTTTATAGGTGCTCAAAGACGCTTTACAGATATAGTGAAAAGAAAAGGACAACAAATACATATATATGGTTAAAGTTAAAGTCAAATAATACAAAAACAATTACACTGTTACGGGTGAGCGAAGCAAGCAGGACCCAAATGCAGATAACACTGAAAATACCTTTATTTCAAGGATAAACGGATAAACAGAACACTCCCCGGTGAACACAGTCACAGACAAACGACGAACCAACAATGACAGACAGAAAAAACAGAACTTAAATACACACAGGACTAATCAAGGAAACAAGAGACAGGTGAGGAGGGAGGAGAAAACACAGGGGCACCAGGTGAACACAATCGCCCTCTAAGGCTATCACTATTGGGTAATCCCACTGCACGTGTGCAGCACTGACAGACTTAATCCACGCCCACCTATGACGTGGGCCCCACCTACGGACTCACTTCCGTATAAATAGGAAGTAGTCCCTACAATCTGCTCCCACTTTTCTTCAGCACTCCATTGCAGAAGTGCTGTACAGGCACAAGCTCTTTTCAGAGCTGTTTACTATAAAGCAAACATTTCCCCCTGGCCCCATCTTCCCTCTCCTCCGGACGGGGGAGACAGGGCGGGGACCCGGTGTCAACCCGACATATTAGTTACGACTGGAGCTCACGTGTGAGTCCTGCTGGGGATTGGAGCACGCAAACGCGGCTCTCACTCCCCAGGTGTCGTGCACTCATTGTGTCCGTCTCCCTCTGGCCCACAGACAGCGGAGAGCGAACGCTCTCGCAGCTGCGGCCGGGGATGATTGGCTAGTCCAGGACTCTGTTCCGGTTCGTGAAGGAAGCAGGACCCAAATGCAGATTTAAACTGAAAATTCCTTTATTTCAAGGCTATGATATCCAAAACGACAAAACAGAACACTCACCGCAGAACTAGTCATGGTACAAGACGAACCGACAAAGACAGACAGAAAACCCAGAACTTAAATATACAAAAGACTAATCACACAACAAGACACAGGTGAGGAGGGAGGAGGAAACACAGGGGCCACAGGTGAACATAATCAGACAATCAAGTAGGGAAAGCAGACAGACAGCAACAGGCAAGACAGGAGGTGACACTTTACAAAATAAAACAGGAAACAAAAGACAGAAAAAGACAAAACAAAACACAACACCGACAGATCGTGACAGAGTCTTACTCTGTGGACCAAGCCCTTGATTTATTGGATCTGAGTGGCGGGCAGCAGTCAGGCGACTCCTTCCCCTACATTCACGGATCACCATGTGGTTCCCCCGGCCCCATCCTCCCTCTCTTCCGGACAGGGGAGACAGGGCGGGGCCCGGTGTCGGCCCGGCAGCCGAGCCTATAGGTTCGGCTGCCGGGCTGACACCGGGTCCCGGGTCACCGGGTCCCTCTATCCGCCATCTCGGCTCTGCCGTATAGGCGGTATTCTCCAGGAACTTCCGGAGATCATCGGAAAGGCAGCCGCCTAATGAGATCTTCCCATTCCCCCGGTTCAGGAGAGCTCTCCTCCGGATGACATGAGCGGCTGCCTCATAGCCTGTCGGTTATTAGGCAGCAGGGCTCGCGGCACAAACCGGCTGTCTTTAAAACCTGTCAGTTGATTAGACAGCACGGGCTTGTTTCCTATGTCACAGATATGCCTCCACACACCGCTCATTCCTCAAGCAGGTTTGAGCGTGAACGCGCCTCAATGTCCGGTTTACGAGCCTTCTCCTAAACGGCGACATGATGAGAGCCGCTGTGCAATACAGCGTGTGGAGGTGCAAGAGCCGACTGTAACCTGTCAGTCAGCAGGCAGCAGGGCTCGTGGCGCAAGCCAGCTGTATTTAACCAGGCGGTTATTAGACAGCAGGGCTTGATATTTAAACCTGATGCTCCTAACCTGTCGGTTAGCAGGCAGCACGGTTTTTTCCTCTGTCCCAGATGTGCCTTCTACACACGGTCGTAATGAGCCCAGGGCTGTTATTACGCACTGTGTGAATAGCACTGCACATACCTCCGCTCATTCCTCAGTAGGGTTGAGCGCGCCTCAATGTCCAGTTTACGAGCCTTCTCCTAAACAGAGACAGGATGAGAGCCGGTGTGAGATGCAGCGTGTGGAGGCCCCCTCGCAGCTTTTCGGTCCGGGCCCCTCTTGGGTTGCTTCACGGACAACGGCGACGAGGGCTCTGACGTGGCTCGTCACCATGACAACCACAGCACATCCAGAGCATGTCGGGCGCTCTCAGAGTGGCGAAGCGTCTGTTCGATGGACAGATGGATAATAATAATAATAAGCAGCAAGGCCCACCGGGTAAGCCGGCTGCCCCTAACCTGTCAGTTATAGACAGCATGGCTCGCTGCATAAATCGGCTGTCTTTAAAACCTATTGGTTTTTAGGCAGCTCGGTGTTTCTCCTCTGTCCCAAACCTACCTCCTACACACGGTCGTTATGAGCCCACGAGTGCCATTATTACAGTGTGGACAGCACTGCACACAACTCCGCTCATCCGTCAGGGGTGTTGAGCGTGAACGCACCTCAGTGTCCAGTTTAACACTGTAAGCAATTGCTGTTAATTTACAGCCAATTTTCAACACCAATGTACTGGCAGCTCCCTAATCAGAATGTTACTTTGAATTATTTAATTTTTTACAGTAATAAACTGAAATTGTTCAACAGTATGAATACTGTATATTTTCAGTGTATTGCTGGCGTCTCTGCTGCCAGTATTTTACTGTTAATTGAAAAAATACAGCAGTATGCTGTACTTTATTTTTACAGTAAGAGGCTGTAAAGTCTTTTCACAGTAAGAGTACTGTGGTATTACAGTGAAGTGCAGGCATCTGTGAAGAGACTGCCAGCGCTTTACTGTTATTTGACAGGATACTCTCCGTATGGAAAATGATCCAGCACTTCATCCCGTTGCTGTACAATCAACATATGTTGTTTCGAACAGACAACAAAGCAGCGGCGGCCTACATAAATTGCCAGGGAGGTGTACAATCGGTGCAGCTGCTGAACACACCAGAGCATCCTACACAGCCAAATGGACAATGTTCCATTTGGTGTATAAGGTAAAGCCTTGTCCCCGTTACGGGTCCCCTGCCTCGTGCTGTCGTTCCTCCAGCTGTTGCTGGACAGGAATTGGCTTATAGCACGGTAAAAACATATGCTGCTGCCATTTCATCCTGCCACGTAGGTTTGGGGTCATCACGGTGTTTAGTCACCCTCTGACAAAACAATGGGTTTTGGCTTTAGTGTTACGCGCACTGAGTAAAGCTCCATTTGGAACCTTAGGACAGGTCCCCATAAAGTTCTTGTCAGCCAAAGTAGCTCTGGTCTTGGCTCTGACATCAGCTAAAGGGGTGAATGATTTGTCTGCTCCCTCTGTGGCTCCGTCATGTCTCCGGATCCAAGGAGATGGCAGCTTAGCTGTTTTGCGCCCTAACCCAGCTTTTATGCCACAGGTGATCACAAGCTCTTTTAGATCGAGAGTGATAACTTTGGATGGCTTCTTTCCTCCTCCTCACACATCAGAGGAGGAAGCCACATCTCATCTCCTCCGTCCCGTGCGCGCTGTCATGCTATATTGCACGCACGGCTGCTTTACGCAGTTCCCAGCGTCTGTTTGTGCATTACAGAGAGCGCTCATTTGGGCAGCCTCTGTCTGCACAGCGCCTGTCACACGGGCTGTGTGAGGCTGTGTCACAGGCGTATGTCTCCTCTGGGTTGGATCCCCCGGAGAACATCAAAGCGCACGGCACCAGAGGAATTTCCTTCTCCACGGCGTTGCACGGAGGAATGACAGTGGAAGACATTTGCACGGCTGCATCTTGGTCTTCCCCCTGTTCTTTTATTCGTTTTTATTTGAGGGATGTCTCCCATTCCTCTCTGACACACTCAGTAGGCCTACAGAGTGTCCTGTCAGAGTGAGTAATGTCGGGGATTCAACTGCGTGCCCTCTCTCCTGCCTGTCGGCACTTAGAGAGCTGCCCTTTCCCCCCCTCTTTGATCGTTTTAACAAGTGGGACTTTGGTCTCTACTTTTTATAAACGACAGGTAGCCTATTTAGCCTACCTTCTTTCCCGTATGGAGAATATTCATTTTTTAAATGCTATATTCCCTGGGAATGTGATGCTCCATTACGCATGGCGAAATGGACATGGGTTATTAATTGTAGGTGTGTTTTTGTGCTTCTGGTAATGGTGGAATACATCCTGCTTCGCCCTTAACCAACCCAATAGCGATAGCCTTAGAGGGCGAAGCCTTATACGAAATAGAACTGGGGTTACGTACTTAAACCCAGCTTCTATGAGTATAGGCGCAGCCCTCTAAGGTTCGGGCCCCACTGGCTCCTCGAATAGCTGAAGAAAAGCTGTTTGTGTGGGAGCAGATTGTAGGGACTACTTCCTATTTATACGGAAGTGAGTCCGTAGGTGGGGCCCACGTCATAGGTGGGCGTGGATTAAGTCTGTCAGTGCTGCACACGTGCAGTGAGATTACCCAATAGTGATAGCCTAAGAGGGCTGCGCCTATGCTCATAGAAGCTGGGTTACAGTACGTAACCCCAGGTAGGAGGGAACACACATAGACAGGAAACCAAAGACAGATCTAAACAAGACAAAACACAACACAGACAGATCGTGACACACACATTAAAAGCCAGATTGAAGAGGTGAGTTTTTGTGAGTTTTTTTAAGGTGGTGAGGTCAGTGCAGTCTCTGATGGGTTGTGGGAGTGAGTTCCAGAGGGAGGGGGCAGCGACGGAGAAGGCTCTGTCCCCCGAGGTCCGGTGATTGGTGGGGGTGGGGATGGATTGGAGGTTGGCTTCAGATGAGCGGAGGCAGCGGGAAGGGGTGTGGTGGTGCAGCAGGTCTGTGAGGTAGGGAGGGGGCTGATTGTTGAGGGCTTTGTAAGTAATCAGGAGGACTTTGAAGTCGATTCTTTGACGGACGGGGAGCCAGTGGAGGTTCTGGAGGACGGGAGTGATGTGGTCTCGGGAGCGGGTGTGGGTGAGGAGGCGGGCAGCAGAGTTCTGGATATGTTGGAGTTTATTGAGGAGCTTGGATGGTATGCCGTAGAGCAGGGGTTCCCAACCTTCTTTCCCAAGAGCCCACCCAAATGACTCCTGTTGGAAGTTGCGCCCCCCCCCCCACACACACACACAAGGGGGGGGGGCGGGGGGGGAAACAGCGGTAATTAAAGTTTAAAAGTCAAAAAAATGCTACAACTACTGTCACAAACTGGATGAATGTGAAGTATTTCGTTAAAGGAGGATGAAAGCGTAATTAAGGAGCACTATTGGAGTGACTTTGTTGGTTATTGGACTCAGGATTAATTCATTCGGATTCCCGCTGTATAATAAACTGTTTAAAACACATGCTCAAAGTAAGCCGGATTTTGCCGATGTGTTTATGTGGATTCAAAAGTCGTAAATAATTTACAAAATGGAGGAGACCGATCTGATCGGAGCAACTGTGACAAATAATCCAACTGAAACCGGCATGGACAATGACTATTTTTTTTAAATGCGCTTATCCAGACAATTCTGGTTTGGACACTTTACAGGCAGAAGAAACATTTCTATTAAAGAAAGAATTATACATTTCTTTCTTTTTATGCCTTTAATACTAACTTGAATTTTTATTCAAATTAATTAATCAATTCTTTTTTATATTTTATTGTAATGTAGAGACAAGGCTTTTAGTGACAATCATGTATTGCCTTACAATGTAAAAAAATAAATAAAAATCTAAATATGATATTTGGCCTCAAATCACCTGAGGCCTGGCGCCCCCCCTGCGATCTTTGGCGCAGGGGGGTGCGCCCCCCAGGTTGGGAACCACTGCCGTAGAGGATGCTATTGCAGTAGTCGAGTCGTGAAGTGATGAATGCATGAATCAGGGTTTCAGCAGCAGAGGAGGAGAGAAATGGACGGAGAGGGGCAATGTTTTTGAGGTGAAAAAAGGCAGTCCTGGTGATGGGATTGATGTGGTGGTTGAATTTGAGCTGTCTGTCGAAGATGACTCCGAGGTTGCGGATGTGAAGGGGGGGGGGGGGGGGGGGGGCGGATAGAGTATTGCCTTCAATGGTGAAGTTGACATTCTGGATGGCTTTGATACGGGATGGGGGGCCGATGATGTCTGATTTGGTAGTGTTCAGTTGGAGATAGTTCTTTTGCATCCATGCTTTTATTTCTGAGAGACAGTTGGTGAGAGTGGAGTGCAGAGAAATTGAAGGTTATGGCGACTAATTATTTTGCCAAGGGGGAGCATGTAGAGGATGAAGAGGAGGGAGCCAAGCACCGAACCCTCGGGGACGCTTTGGGACAGAAGAGCAGTGGAGGAGGTGCAGTTGTTGATGTTGATAAACTGATGTCTGTCGGTGAGGTAGGATTTCAGCCAGGAGAGTGCAGTGTCGGTGATGTTGAGTGATGATTCGAGGAAGGACAGTAGGATGGTGTGGTTGATGGTATCGAATGCTGCGGTGAGGTCGAGGAGGATGAGGATGTCAATGTATGTGAATCCTGCTGGGGTGATTTGATTTAAAGAAAAATAGTCCAGGGTTTTTTGCCATGTTTCGGTCAGATACAGAAAGTCCAGGTTATTGTCTTTAATTAATTAATTAATTCAGAATGTGGCTTTTGGAGCGTGTGTTGAGCAGGGCTGCTCTGAGGTGACGTTGCATTGGGAGGGGTTGTGTGGACCGGGGGAGTGGAAGGAGATTGGTCAGATTCACATGTTGTTTGTTGTGATGGCGTAGTGTTGGCGTGTGACAGGACCGAATGGACGGGATGGAGTGTGGAGATGTGGAATGAAATAAAAACGTACAGCCAGAGCCTCTGTGTGGAGGACGGCGTTTGCAGAGTATTTCATTGTCTGCGAGGATGTCCATGCAGTCCGGAGGCAGGCGGTTATTAAAGCAGTGGAGATCTGACAGGGAGTAGGGAGAGCGGGGCTGGTTGGCACACTTTTCACTCTCTGTCATATTTCTCAGTCATGCTTTATGTTAAAATAGTCTAGCCAGTACCAACTGAAAGATTAAGATCTCAGCTATAAAAAGAGATACATTTTATGTTCATAAATGATTCCTAAAATTATTGTATTCATGAATAAAGTCATGTTGTGCACTTGTGCCAACCAGCCCCAGCACGGGGTTGGTTGGCACATGCAATGGGGTTGGTTGGCACACACTTAAAATGCTATAGTTACAAAGAATTAAGTGACAAAAAAAACTAATTTGAGTATTTAATTCATACAAGAACCAGAAAACATAAACATTCAACACAATGTTTGCCCATTTTTAACCAAATAACAGTTTGTATAGTGTGTGTGATGTGAAGTCTATGTGTGAGTGTGTGTGGGTGTGTGTATGTGTATGAGCGGCACTGAAGCCAAACTTCCCCAGGCCGGTTATTCCCATAGACCTCTAAACAAATGAGACCATATTAATTTGAACCAAATAACAGTTTGTATAATGTGAGTATGTGTATGAATGTGGATGTGCGTGTTTGTATGTGTGTGAGTGTTGGCGTCTGTGTGTGTGTGTGTGGGCGTGTGTGTGTGTGTGTGTGTGTGTGTGTGTGTGTGTGTGTGTGTGTGTGTGTGTGTGTGTGTCTGTGTCTGTGTGTGTGGTGTTAGAAGTGACAGAATTAATGCAGTATGATTTAAGATTATACAAATTAGTGTTTCAATGCCTGTATCTCAATCAGAGTCACATGAATCACAATTCTGGCAGATAAAGTTTGGTTGACCTGCAGTGCATAACTCGTGTGCCCACTTCTTACAAAATAGGCACTGAAGCCACACTTCCCTAGACCGGCTATTCCCATAGGACTCTAAACACACCAAACAGTAGTCATCATCCTCAGACTCCGACTCAGATGATCTAATTTTCTTACTCTTTTTAGGAGCAGGAGCTTTGGATGGAGCTTTTGGTTGTGGTTTCTTGCTCTTTTTGAAAAGCCTCTTCTTTTTTGTTCCGGCCTTTTGCTCTTCGAGTTGTCTTTTGACTGGTGTGTCAGTCAGGATGGCGGTCTTCCTCTTCCTCCTGACGGCACCACCAACTTTCCTAGGTCCAGCTTTAGGGAAAGGCCGCAGGTCTTCTGGGGTGCAGAGACCTCTCCCAGTGCCTGCAGAAAAACCACTTGGTCCAGGCACAGCATCATCAGTATCTGGGTGAAGCTGTTGCACAGCATCATCAGTATCTGGGTGAAGCTGTTGCACAGCATCGTCAGTATCTGGGTGAAGCTGTTGCACAGCATTGTCAGTATCTGGGTGAAGCTGTTGCACAGCATTGTCAGTATCTGGGTGAAGCTGTTGCACAGCATTGTCAGTATCTGGGTGAAGCTGTTGCACAGCATTGTCAGTATCTGGGTGAAGCTGTTGCACAGCATTGTCAGTATCTGGGTGAAGCTGTTGCACAGCATTGTCAGTGTCAGGGTGCAGCTCATCAGGGGCAGCAACAAGATTCACAGTTGGGACTGGGTTTGCCCGGTCTGTAACAAAAAATGGGGCAAAGTCCTGCTCTGGAAACACATCTCTGTTGAAGGGGAAAATTCCTGTCACCCTGAATCCTGCTTGGCTGTTCATTGGGCTTGCAGCCAATGGGTATGCTGTGGCGACAACGCCAGGCACATCATAGATTGACATGGGTTTGCCAGGGTTGTTAAGCATCCATGCCTCGCAAGCTGTGTTGACATACCTCTTTAGAGGCCCATACACTGTGCGGTCAAGAGGCTGTAGCCGGTGGGAACAGTGGGGGGGGAATGACAGCATGACGACACCATTCTCTTTGGCATAGTTCAAGCCACCGATGGAGAGATGGGACTCATGGTTGTCAAGCATTAGAAGACATGGCTTCTCTTTTGTGCATTTTGTGTTTGCCACAAAATGCTTCAGGAATTCAATGAAATTGTCCTCTTTCATCCATCCTGATGGGTTTGCACCTCCTTTGCAACCCGTAGGACCATTCTGAATAAAATGGTCCCTGAAATGCACCCTCGGGAAGACAAAATATGGAGGAATGCTGTTCCCTGTGGCTGAAACGGCACAGGCGAGGGTCACGAGTGTCCCTCGCTCAGCAGAGGTAATTGACCCCACTTGCTTGTACCCCCGCCTGGCAATGACCTTGTTCGGTCTATGGACAGTTGTTATACCTGTCTCGTCCATATTCCAGATGTCACCTGGAGGAAACTTGTGCCTGCGCATCACCATTTCAAGGTTGTCAAAGAAGGCTGTGACATTCACCTTATTGAAGCTCGTGGCACGAGCAAGGCTTGTGGCCTCTGGCTTCCTGATGGAAAGAGAAGGGTGCCTCTTCAAAAAGCCAGTAAACCAATCACAGCCGGCCTGCTGTAGCTCTATCCAAGACTCAGGCACCTTGATGTTGCGTGCCACAGCAAGCTGAAAGGCTAGCTTTTTCACCTCCCTGGGTGAAAGGCCAAAATATATGTCGGCTGACTTGCACAGATATGCAACCAGCTCCCTTTCCACATCTGTGGAAAACATTTGTCGGTTCTTAATGTAACCAACAGCTACACTTAGCTCTTTCTTGCCTTCAATTTCATCCTGGCTTATTTTTTGGCAGTATCTGCTAAGTGTGCGGTATGGTATTTGGAAGTCCTTAGCTGTACTCCTGATGCTTTGGTTTTGTGTCTTCACCTGTCTGGCTGCCTCTAGCATAACCTGTGCTGGTGTCTTTCCTCGCTCTGTTTTTCTTAAAAAATTCCTGACCATTTTAACCCCTACAAGAACATTTTAAATGTTTAAAAATGATTCCAAATACAAAATTAATATTTGCAATACATTTAATTTAATATGCAATACATTTAATAGATCTTGAGCAATGAACATACAATCCTGATAAAAAAGACACAGATAATGTATTATAATATAACATAAAACATAATATAATAGTATTATATAATATTCATTATGTTTAACATTTGTAAAATGCATAAGTTAATACAATTGTAAACAAATGGCTATACCGGGGTTGGTTGGCACATGTGCCAACCAACCCCAAAATCAGTGTGCCAACCAACCCCACCCATATTAGGACACACCTCTTAACTAAAATGATGTTAGCCAGCTTGCACCACTCACCACAAACTTTCAAATTTCATATACAAATATAGCTGATTCCTATGTCTATCAACTGAAATGAATATATTTTCTATATCTCTATGTAACACAGCTCTATAATGTATTCAGTGGGGGGGGCATTTTTTTTTTTTTGACACTGCAAAATGTAAAAGTTGTCCTCACCTCAAAAGATAGTGACCTTCAGATGTTTTGATAGAATTAGAATGTTCAGGTCAAGAGGTCAATCATTTTAATGTAACATTTTTTGGACAGTGCCCTCTACAGGCCTGGGAAATAACTGTGTGCCAACCAACCCCTGTGCCAACCAGCCCCGCTCTCCCCAGAGCGGCGGCATGATCCGGTGAAGTGGCACTAGCACGGAGCTAGCTAATGCTGGGGACCCGGGCAGCAGAGAGCAGGAGCCGGATGACCGTGGAAGAAGGAGAATAATTCCAGTGGTTTCCGGAGGAGAATCGGTGCAGAGGGGGAGCCGGGTGACCAGCCTACTAGCTTGTTAGCTAGCTTGATAGCCACCGGCTGTAGGCAGCAGGGAGAGACGATGTCAGCGGGGAAGCCGGCTGATCGCAGCAGGATGGGAAGACCCACACAAGTTGCAGAGTTAGGGTGGAGTTAGGGTGGAGTTGGGGTGGAGAAAGGAATGTTAGCTCAGCAGACTTCGGGGAGCTGAGGAGCACTGTTACTGTTAAAGAAAAAGGGGGGACAATTCTGGTTCAATGTAATTTGAATATTTGAACTGCTGTAATAGACTGATGTGTACTACTAACTAATTACTATAAATGGTAACTAAGTAACTAATTAATGAAACCTTTCAGAAAATCTGATTTCAATACCATGGTAAGTGAAGTTAGAGTAAAGTATTAACTCACTTATTGAGTGTTCCATAATTAATAACAAAACATTTTCAAACTACATAGCCTCAAGTGTATTTGATAATTATATGTACAAGATATAGAGTCAACAGACAAGTAACACTAGCAGAATGACATACTATCAAAGACACTTCAACAGAGAGACACAACTGTCAGACACACTGGGACAAAGAGATCAAACTGTTTGTTGAATTGTTAGATAACCACCAGGACCTCAGCTGCATTTCCTCAGCTGTTTCTCCTTTGAGTTCAACAAAATCGAGTAGTTTTGTTTCCACTGATGTGCTATCATTTATTTTACAATATCTTACTAATATTGGCAGCAGCTTTACATGCAGAGCTGGCCCGAACCATTAAGCGACATAAGCGCCCGATTAGGGCCCCGCAGCCACTAGGGGCCCCCTAGCAAAAAAATTAAAAAATGCAAAAAAATAATTTAAAAAGATCATCTCAGTACACCGTGATAAATATGTTTAATTAATTGTGTTAAAATGCCTAGATTGCCTACTCTCAAAGTCATGTATTATATTATTGAGTCAATCATAATACATCCACCATGCTTTACCTGAACCTCATCATGACACTAGAGAGGACGGCAGAATTGTAATTTCCCGTGTTCAGTGAATGCAACAGAGGCAAGACACTAGACCAACCAGAGAGTTGAATGGAAATAATCTGTTTTATTGGCTGACAGGTACCTATCCTGTGAGCTGTGACAATGTTTAAACTGTCAGTCGGACTCAGAGTTTTTGAAAATGGACATAAGAACATCTTTTCTTGTCAGTAAACTTCCAAGATATGCGAACATGTAAGCAAAGCATAAATTACAGCTACGTTGAAGTTACTTTGAATCACGGGGGTAAGCTAAACCGTTAGCAAGTAGCTATAGCTAGCCAGATATATTAAATAAACACTTAGTCATACTATCTAAATGTAATGTTTTTTAGCGTTACCTGTTGATTTCAAAGAAAGCTCTCTGGAAAATGTTGATCGATGTACAGCGGAACTTTGTTAAGATCCATATGTCACGGATATCATACTCTGTGCTAAATAAGAGACATGTAATCATTTACAAAACATCAACATGTTGTTATTTAACAAAATAATGTTGTTTAGTCGAAAAAAACGAACGGGAGGAAATGCAGCCCGGCTCTCGATTTTTAATCCTAATTTAATCATCATCTTCACCACGATCATTTATGTTTATGTTCGCCGAATTTACATGAAATCACTGACACATATGAATATACTGTATTCAACTTCATTAAAACTTTATTAACGTGCCTAAACTCAGTAATTTACTAAAAATATTTATATTTTAATGGAGCCTCGTCGGCAGATCAGGATCCCAACGCGCAGCGGAGGGATCTTGAGCATGAAGGGTGTTATTTTCCCCATAAGGAACAAGTCGCTGCAAATTATCCCGCTTCTTACATGGCCACATTCTCAACAAAGTAACGACATGACTCCCAATATTAATTGAAATGCTTTTATGGATTTAGAAAAAAAATTTATTGATTTAAAAAATAGTTGTATGTATTGATTTAAATTGACATGCATCCGCTAAGAAAAATAGTCCGTTGTTACCATTTTTTAAACAGTCTGAATGAAACGGCAGCTTTCAGCTGTGTATTTACACAATTCAATTCAATTCAAAACCTTTATTTATTCAGGTGAAAACCCATTGAGATCATTGACCTCTTTTTCAATGGTGACCTGCTGCAAGTAGGTTCCAACATGAATACAAACATGACAGAAAAACAAAGAGGACATCATATGGCATATTTACATTGACTACAGTTTGTATAGCTAGTAACATTTACAGATACCAACAGTTTCCGATTGGATAGCATCTATCCTTGCTTTAAAAACATGTAATGGAACCAAACTGCTCAACTTCCATTCCTTTTGCAGACTGTTCCAAGTTAGCGGAGCTGCGCATCTAAAAGCTGTATTCCCTAAGACAGTCCTAGCAGTTGGCATTTAATACAACCACAGTATTCGATCTCAAGCAGTAGCCATTTACAATACGCCGTGAGATCAGGGAGCAGATGTAGGATGGAAGTTTCCCTAACATTGCTTTGTAGATAAAAAGATACCAGTGATTGAGCCGCCGTACAGTTAGTGAAAGCAAACCTGCCCTTGCATACAGGGTACAATGATGGGTTAATGCTTTACAGTTTGTCACAAATCTCAGTGCACTGTGATAGGCGGCATCTAACTTGATCAGGTAATTGGCCGGTGCATTCATATAATGCACACATGGTAATTACCCCGGTCCTGAGATCGGCTCCCTCCCTCAACCTGTTCAAGGGACACCTAAAGACGCACTTATTTAAGCAGGCGTTTGAGCAGTCTTAGGCCGTTCATCACGTCACTGTCCTGTCACTGTCGATCACTGGTCCTCTTGCACTTGGTTTCATGTTTGTATATTGTTTTTAAGTTTTTATTCTATTTTCCTGTCATGTTATGCTTTGTTATTATTATGCCTTAGTGCCATATTGGCCTAATTGTTTTGACTGCTATATTTTGTACAGCACTCTGTGCATTCGTGCTGGGAGGGGTGCTTTAGAAATAAACTTTTACTTACTTACTTACTATAAAACAGATCACCATAGTACAGGTAAAAAGGTCACAGTGACTAGCCTTTTCCTGGCCTCAAGTGAGAAACAGGACTTGTTTCTGTAAAAGAAAACCTAGCCTAACCTTAAGTTTTTTTAGCAGGTTATTGACATGCAGTTTAAAAGAGAGACAGTCATCAAGCCAGATACCAAGGTATTTGTAACAGGTAACCACTTCAAGTTTTATTCCTTGCGTAGTTACAATATCTAAAACAGGCTCTGGTGTCTTTTTAGCTTTTGAAAAGAGCATTACCTTGGTTGTATCCACATTTAAAATAAGCTTTAGTTCAGAGAGCTGAGTCTGAACAGTGTTAAAAACAGCCTGTAATTTAACAACCGCCTCCTTAATGGAGTTACCTGCACAATACATCACGGTATCATCCGCATACAAATGTAAAGTAGCTTCATCCACATTTTCACCTAACCTGTTGATATATATGGAGAATAAAAGTGGACCTAAAACAGAACCTTGTGGTACACCATTAGAAATGTTTAACCACTCAGAAGACAGCCCATCAAAGTGAACACATTGGGACCTTTCAGAGAGGTAGTTCACAAACCACCCTACGGCATGGCTGGATACTGCCAATACTGAGTAGCCTCTGCTTTAAGATCGATGATCAAACGATGTCAAACGCTTTGGAAAGGTCAATAAACAGAGCTGCATAACTCTGCTTATTATCTAAAATACTAGTAATGTCATTCACCACTTTCATTGTCGCAGTGATGGTGCTATGTTTCTTTCTGAAGCCTGACTGATGTTTAGACAGGATAATATTTTTACATAAAAACTCCTTTGCTTGCTCACTCACTCGTTCGAGCACTTTAGCCAGAACTGACAATTCAGAGATTGGCCCATAGTTATTTAAAATAGTTGCCTCCCCTCCTTTCAGTAAAGGCAAGACATAACTAATGGCCCATCAACCACAGCTCTCTCCCCCCATCCCCCCCTGATCTTTCTTCTCCAGCAGCTAAATCAACTGTAGGTTACTCTGAGTGACAAGCTTACAGTTAGTGATGTAACAACACTATAAAAGCTGGTGGGTTGAAAGCAATACGGTAGGTAAAAACAACTAGAATAATTGTGATTTATTTATTGTGGCTTTTATGTTTTAGGTATAAAATGTTATATAATTCAGACTTATAATTATTAGGTTTTGTGCGCTGTGATGATTCGGCTGTTCCTTTAGTAATGAATATTAAATGTTGTGAGGAAATCTTTCCACCAATAATTCCAATAAGTAATCCAAAATGTATTCTCTTCAGGTTTACGAAAGTAACTGTAATCAGATTAGTCGTTTTTCAAATGTAACGCGAGCTGAATACAGTTAGCCTACTTGATTTTAGTATTCTGATTTATGTATTCCGTTACAACCCAACCCTGATTAGGACACATACTGGGGATTTCAGAATGGTACTGGATTTTGATTTATTGTATTGGCTTCATAGCGCAATAGCCTATATTCCAGAAGTCTGAAATGCAAAAAATTTCCCACATTAGGGCAATTCACCATACAATACAGAAGAAATAAAAAGAGGAAACAATTGTATATGTCTACCATTTATTTTTACGAGTGTAATATTGTTAAGATATGTCACAGATAGGATCATACATTTACATAACATCTCCATGTTTTTATTTAACAAAATATTATATCGTAAAAAATCTGAATCTTATAATATATACAAACACATATGCTATCTGCGGCCTATCTATGCCTATCTGCGGCGGAAACCAGGGCGAGGTGTTTCTGGATCCGTTTTCCGTGGGCTCCTCAGTCTCTCGTTTACCCGGTTCCTAATTGTATGCCACTGGTCCGTGGTCAGGCCTGGGAACCGACGGGAGACACTGGACTCAAGTGTCTGCCTTATATTGAGGGGAAGGGGCATTTTCCCTTTGCTCCCGCTCCAGTTAGTTATTCTGACCATGTTCTCATATGTTTCAAATGGCAACATGGCCATGAACATATCCCCCGCAAATTTCTCAGGGCGACGCTGTCCCTTTTGGAAGCAGTCCTCGAAGAACATTTCCTCGCGATCCGAGGAAACTGCCCTGGTGATGGTGGGCGCATCAGGTGGGCGCGCATCAGGTGTGGGCGCATCAGGTGTGGCCGACGGTCGTGTTGTTGCTGCGGACCCCGGAGTGACCGCTGGATTGGCCGCTGGCACTGTCCGTATGGGAGCGGCCGGAATTGGCACATCTGGCTGCATAGGCTGTGGGTCTGCGTCTTCCACATCTAACCCAAACAGTCGCCTGGGTTGGTAGGCGCTCGTGTTCAGCTGCTGCAGTTCCAACCTCATGGCAGCCCGCTCCGACTCTGCAGTCTTCTGTGCCAACGTAATGGCAGCCCGCTCCGACTCTGCAGTCTGCTGCATAATTCTCATGGCATCCCGCTCTTGAATCAGGTCGGACACTTGTGCCTCCGTGGCGGTCAACCGGATTTTAAGTGCACGAATTTCTGCATCACCCAATCTAGCCGTGCACGAAGCAGACGCCGGGAGCAGAGCAAGTGTGATAGCCTGATAGGAAACAGAAAAAACAATATGAATACCAGTGGTCACATGGAAATAAACAATATATTGTATAGCAGAGAAATGGTGTAAGTATTAATGATTGACAATGAGGGCCAATAGTACGTACCGCTTTCTTTTTAACCAGTCTGACTTTGCTTGTTTTTTTTGGCGCAGGAGACGGCTTCACTTTTTTTGCAGCCACCAGCGGGGCGGAATATAGGAATTAGGAATAAAGAATATAACACAATTAGACATAAGCACAAGTGAAATTAACAAATAATCACACATACAGTAGGTCTAAAGGGCAGAATATAGGTTAGGCCTATTTACAATCTGTCAGCTCACCTGTGCAAGACGTTTTCTCCGGGTCTGGTAAAAATTGCTGGAATCCATTCTGCAAAAAAAGAGGTTGTGTGTTCTTCCTTGATTCACAAAAAAGACGTCGTGCCAAAAGCAAGTTATGCACTCTATTTATCTGTGAATCGTACATGGTGTTCGTGCACCTGGATTGCTATTGGTGCGTCTATAGCTGTATACAGCCGCACCTACTTTTGTCGGCTACTAATTTGCGTAACCGGCTTATTACGTATTACTATTACAGCAAGGATGACACGCAACAACCGCGAGAGGTCCCAGGAGATTCGTGTCATGCGGGCAAATGGAAAATCAACAAGAGAAATCCAATAACTTTTTGCAAGCCTTGGCATAGAAGTTTCACAAAGCACTCTGCGAAACCACTTTCAGGAGAAACCACCCCGCCGTTCAGGTCCAAGAAAACTCCAACAGTAAGTAGCCTACCTTATTTAATAGTATAGCACGTATCGTAAACAGCTGATACTGTATGTGACAGTTCTGCATTTCCCTGATGGCTTTTGTCTTTTTCTTTTATAGCAATATCGTGACTGCGATCGAGAATGCGACAGAAGCTGACGACGAGCTCTCGGCTCATGGTGTAAAGCGGAAAATTCAGGCGGACTTTGGGGTTTCGCCAGGACTGAGCAGCATACGCAAGGCCAGGAGAAAACTTGGCTGGAAATATGGCAGGACCCGTTTCACTCCAATCATCAGAGATCACAACAAAGAAGCAAGGCTGAGACAAGCCCTCCAGTGGATCGAGTCTGGGGAAACGTGGCATGATGTGCTTTTTACGGATGAATCCACAATAGCTCTGGAACACTTTACAAGGTTCAGTTTCAACAAGAAGGACCATTCTGTTGCAAAGCCTCAACCAAAACATCCAATAAAGTTGCATGTCTGGGGATTGATTTCGCGCCACGGTCCAGGCCCTTTGGTTATCTTTGAAGGAATCATGGACAGAATCTACTTTGAAAACAGTATCATCCAGGAAGCTGCAGGTCCATACATCAGGGAACCTTTTGGGTCAGATCACCGCTTCTTCCAAGACAATGACCCGAAACACAGCGCGGCTGCAGCTGGAATTGCGGCGGAGGGAATAAACTGGGTTAAAACTCCACCCGAATCTCCAGATTTGAATCCCATCGAGTTGGTCTGGCACTTGATGAAAGACTACATTCGGAAGGAGGCTAAACCAGGCTCGAAGCAGGAGCTGATGCAAGCGATAGAGGATTTTTGGAAGACAAGACTGACCCAAGACACCTGTAGTCGACTGATTACAGGCCTCAATAAAGTTCTGCCATTGGTTGTGCAAAATAAAGGTGGACATAGTGGAAGGTGAAATTGTCATTGTTCAATAAAAATACAAAATAATGTATCCGTGTACATGTTTTACTGTACTTATCTGCACACCTAATCGCTGGCCATTCAGCCACAGAGCTCCCTCTATACAAATCAAACTGTAGACGGTGTGAAAGCACCTATTGTTTTAATTAATGGTCGGAATGTGACCTGTGAGCCTTCTGAATTACCGTGGGAGAGCACATTCTAAACTAAAATATTCAATCAATAAAGTAACATCTTATCTTATCTTAATAATATCTTCATATTAATAATAATAATAAATCATACAGTATGTGTCCGAAAGGGAGCAGGAGGAAGCAAACACAAAAATATACAAAAAATATACTGCATATTAAAGCAAACGATTGTAAAGGTAAAAGTATGAGCATAACAAATAAAGAAGTGTAATGTAAACCTTTACATTATTATTATGATTATTTAATATATAAAGACTATATATTATTGAATTACAAGATTAGATATACTTTAGTTGATCTAAACTATTGATGTGTTCAAATGCTCTTCAAAACACAACTGAAAGTGCTGGAAAAGTTGTCTTTCTGTATTTGTGAATGAAGCTTAAAATCAGACCTGTTTTTTAACTGAAATCTGACGGCAGGCAGTTAGCTCTGATCACCTATGATAAATGCGCCGCACCTAATCGCTGGCCATTCAGCCACATAGCTCCCTCTATGCAAATCAAACTTTAGACGGTGGAAAAGCACCTACAGTATTGTTTTAAATAATGGTCGGAATGTGACCTGTTATGGGATTAGTTTTAGAAAGAACTGCACCAGCTTCATCCACGCTGGCGTTACTGTTATCACCTGCTCAGTGTCATTTCATTTGACAAAATGTCTTTACATATACATTTAATAGATTGTATTATTATCCACCTTTTTGTTTTATGTCCTTTTATTTAAAACATTATTTGAGACTTCATCTTCTGGTTCAAATTTCCATAAATGTAATTTGTATAATCACTCTTTTTTCTTTATTCTACATGAAAATGTTAGAGATTCCATTCAAATCTGTTGATTATTCAGATCTTCCTCAGGCTAGGAATAGTATGTTGAGTTTTTAATGCTAAATGTATATCATGTTCTCACAGGATATAGAATGAAACAACACAGTTTGTATCCATTGTGTATGAATGCTTCAGCTCTTCAGACCAACATAGTGAGATGTGAGCATGTTCCTAATTGTGTTGGTATGCAACCTAGGTCTGCTCTGTTTAATAAAGCAAATCTGCACTTTTATATTGCAAAATTTGTTAAATTAAAGCAGTCTTTAATTGTTTGTCTAAAAATAGCAATATATGCTTTTGAAATGTAACATGTCTTTGAAAAAATAACAGTATACAGTTTATATTGTGTATCACCTTTAGCTTGAAAATACATAGATGTGTTTTTTTAATCTAATAAATAGACAGACAGACACTTTATCAATCCCAAATTGGGAAATTATTTAACAGCAGCAGTGTGTTCAGGTATTAAAATATTTAAAGTTGAAATAAAGTATGAACTACACATCACAAGTATAATGCACAGCAATCCATAAGATAAGTCCGATATGTTCATGAAAACTCCCCAGGAGGCACCGACACTAACGTGGACGAGTGGACTCCGGAGTTTGCTTCATGAGTTGCACTGTATGATCTATGGTGTAGTGGGCTTTCACTCAAAAACTGAGTAGCCAATGAGGACGCACCCTTGAAAGTCCCGCCCATCTGGGATGTTTGTGTCAAAATCTCAAACAAAAAATGAGGGAGCGCAAAAGAGAAAGATGCAGAGAGAGCAAAAGTCTGATCATTGAGAAAGAAGAAACAAGAACTGCAAACAAAAACCTATGTTAAAACAAAGAAAAAAGACTTATAGTTTACATGATTACACAAATGATTTGTTTGCAACTTATATTTAATTTTGCTTGACTTCGTTTTTTTTTCTTTTAAACTCATAGTTTTGCTTTATTCTGAGAAAGTGTTGCTTTATCTTTATGATACAAAACTAATCCCATAACCTGTGAGCCTTCTGAATTACCGTGGGACAGCACATTCTAAACTAAAATGTTCAATCAATAAAGTACCATCTTATCTTATCTTAATAATATCTTCATATTAATAATAATAATAAATCATACAGTATGTGTCCGAAAGGGAGCAGGAGGAAGCAAACACAAAAATATACAAAAAATATACTGCATATTAAAGCAAACGATTGTAAAGGTTAAAGTATGAGCATAACAAATAAAGAAGTGTAATGTAAAGATTTACATTATTATTATGATTATTTAATATATAAAGACTATATATTATTGAATTACAAGATTAGATATACTTTAGTTGATCTAAAATATTGATGTGTTCAAATGCTCTTCAAAACACACCTGAAAGTCCATGAAACTTGTCTTTCTGTATTTGTGAATGAAGCGCCATCTCCTGGTTAAAACCTGAAATTGAAAATCTGGCAACGCCCTCTTGGAAAATAGTGGGAGGGCTTAACATTCCTCTATACTGGTCTTTGGCTGGTGGTAGGCAGGAAGCTGTAAGCTGGAGTCCGAAATTCAGTGCTCCATCTGTATGTGAACATTATGAGACGGACAGCCAGAGAGAATAAATGAAAAACAGTTGTGAAATACTATATGACAAAACAAGAATACAGTTTAAAAGGGGAGTGATTTGTAAAATATAAGAAAAATAAAATCTGTTTACAATTCTGTTTCATATGAATGTTGAGAGATGTATCCATAGATCTCTTAATTGTGCTCTCAAAGAGCACCAGATTGATGCTTTTAACTTCATTATTTAAAAAAAAATCTTCCCGGGGGGGGGGGCATGCCCCCGGACCCCCCTAGCAGAGAAGAAGACCCCCCCTAGAGGATGTTAGGTCCACGGTGTTTACATGCTTATTGATACAATATGTGTGCTCATGCTAACATCATAAGACAAAAGTTGGTTCCGTGTTGTGTGTAGTGGAACGCGCTAGAGTGAGGGGGGCCCCCAAGCCAAAGCTCGCTTAGGGCCCCCAAAAGTCTAGGGCCGGCCCTGTTTACATGTCCATGATTGGATGCATCATTGGACAGAGACACAAATTCCACCTGGTCTAGGTGAAATCTGTTAACTTTTTCTTCCCCTCCAAAAGTTCTTCTTTTTCTTAACTTGTCTTCTCTTTCTTCCTTTTCTTCTCTTTCTCACTATTGTACAATCTCTTTGCTTCTTTATCTTTATTCCGGGTTTTCCCTTCTCATCCAGTTCTTCCTCTCTGATATTTAAAAATAGATAGTATATTATTAGATACAATTAGGTTAACGGTCACATTGTTTTCATCAATTTATAAATTGACAGGCTCTGTAATTATATAATTACCATTTCCATTCTATCCCTTCACATATCTTCCTAAAGTGTTTGTTCTCTTCTTACTCCCAGTCTCCACGCTACCTGTAAGGATAAGCGCAAAAGTTTTATATGGAAGTGACTCATATAAAAAACAATTGTAATATTGGATACAGTACTATCAAGCTGAAATGGAAAGGCACAATAGGGTACAAGTTTCCAAAACACAGTGAAGTAGCACAATGCAGAATTCCTACAATTAAGCGGGACAGTGAAGGGTGTGTTAGGGCGATCAAGAAAAGAGAGCGAGCGGCGCATCTAAGAATGAGAGAGTTTACGGAGCAGATCAAGAGAAACAGGAAGACAGGAGAAGAAGAAGAAGAAGAAGAAGAAGAAGAAGAAGAAGAAGAAGAAGAAGAAGAATAAGAAGAATGAGCAGTATACTCTGTTTACCCAGTGTGTCATGACATGAAACGTTTTATTTCACCTTGCTATGTGATTTAAACGTATATTAAAAGACAGGGACATTTCCGGCGACAGTTTCAATAAAAACGTGTACTGTCCCCGGAAAACGGGGGGGTTAGCAGCCTGCTAGCTCCGATAATGCTAGCTAGCTAGCGGGCTAGGGACCGGTGAGCAGGAAAGAGCCAGCAGGTCGGAGATGACAACACAAAGGTCTGTGTCGATTCGATAGAGAGATGCTGCTATTTTTGCTGAAGACTGACGTTTAAAAAGTAGAGAGCCAGACAGGAGAGGTTCTGATCTGGACTAAAGAACAAGAATTGGGGCGGAGGAGCGGTGAACAAACAATGCCAGCACCCTCGGCGACCCGGGAAAGGAAATGTATCATGTATGTATGTATGAATGTATGTACGTATATGTGTACATATGTATGTATGTGTATGTATATATAGAATGTTATTTATCTGTGTGAGTATTTAATTACGGAATTATCTTTTATTTACTTTATCCTGCAACAGGATGACGGGAGGGCTACTTCTGTATAAACTATGCTTTCTACCCTCCCGCTTCTACTAATTTTGTTTTGTTTTTTAGATGTATAAAAGGTCTGTTGTTGAAATAGTAGAATTTAAAAAAAGATGGCAATGCTAGGTGTGATACCAGAAGGCATTGAGGCAAATATTGCCTCCAGCAACAATTCAATGTATCACAATTTAGTGGATAAAACCCGACCCCCAACATCCAATGTATGGACTAGGAAGGTGTGGGAATTCTATCAGATGGAGCAAATAACATATTCTCTAAGGATCCAGACAGAAATATTTCTTAAAAGGTGGAGTCCAATAAGTCCATTCTGGTTTCCCTAAATCTTCTGAACCACTCCAGTGTCCTTAACCTCCTGATCAAGTTGTATTAAAAGACACTAACCTACATCTCAGCACACACGCCACCACACACACACACACACACACACACACACACACACACACACACACACACACACACACACACACACACACACACACACACACATATTTAAAAACTTTTTTATTGATCTGTTTTTGTACTATTTACTTTAATGTTTTCTTGTTAAAGGTGGGGTAGGTAAGTTTGAGAAACCGGCTCGAGATACACTTTTTGTTATATTCCATGGAATGCTCTTAACATCCCGATAGCAATGAATATCTTAAGTGCTTTGACAAAAATATCATCTGTGGAAGCCGTAGTACTGTAAAAAGCACAACCAATCATTTTAGCCGGCCCGGCTGAAATAACTGGATGGCCTACCTGCCTGCCATCCTTCTATCTGTGCACAAACTTATCTCGTGCCCTCATTGGTCACGTGCACGTTCGTGTGTGTTGGAGGAGGGGCTCTGTAAGGAAGTGGCAGATTTTTTCCGGCTGTGTATTTTCAAATTCTAGCGCACTCGAGCTGGTTTCTCCAAAATTACCTACCACACCTTTAACTGAAAATGGAAAAAATATGGACTAGAATATGAGCATGTCTGTATAATGAATCTGAAACTGAAATAAAAACAAAAATGCTGAACTTCGAAGAACCTTTATTTAAACCTTGTTGTTTCGAGAGAGGTGAAAATTAGAGAACCTTCAATGCACACATTTTTTTAAAGAATTTAAATAAGAAAATAAGAAGTCCTATTTGATGGTGATAGTGGAGAGAGACAAAACATGTCATGTTTTAACACATTGTATTTACATTCATGGATTCAAAGATCCCAATATTGTTCTTTGAATCCAAGGTTATTTCTAAGAGGATACCTCAGAGTTTTTCATATCCAACTCAGTCAAGGATGAGGACGACGTTTTTGTTCCATCCGCTCCGGCTGCCAAGCCTGATGCTGTGTCCGCCTCTCGGGACCAACGCATAGCCCCCTCTCAGCATGGATATCCAGGCTGATTGGATTGTCAGCACTAGCTAGGGTTGCCAACTGTCCCGTAAAATACGGGATTGTCCCGTTTTTGGAAACGTAAGTACCTGTCCCGTAATGAACTGATACGGGACGCACCTTGTCCCGTATTTTGGGGTGGTGGAAGAATGACCGCTCGTTATGGTGATTCTCAGTCATTCGCTCTCTTGAGGACTGCGTGCGCACCTCTCAGAGCCACACACACACAAGCAGGGGGGGCTATCTTGAGCTGTGGGAGCAGCAGCATGCACGCTCAGCTCATTGGTCAATACTCATAGTCATGCAGCAGAGGAGCCAATCACTATAACGTATCGTATCTTAGCAACCGTTTCACCTCCATGCTGCTCGTCCTGCCCAACATGGAAGATGCTGCCGACGACAAGCACAAACAAAACTACCTCCTCAGAGTCCGAAAGTGATGCAAAAAACAACTTTTCTCCTCCTCCTCCGCCGAAGAAAAAGACGAAAAGAAAGAGTTACTACAGAACTGAGTGGGAAAAAGAATACGTGTGGCTAGAAAGCGCAAGGGACGATGTGCACAAGGCAAATTGTACTGTCTGCCGCCGACAATTTTCAGTTAGTCACGGAGGACTAACTGACGTTAAACAACATGCTGCAGGTGAAAACCACATGAAAACAGAGAAGCAAAGGAGAAGCCAGGGAGCCTTGACACAGTTCCTCGTTCGTCCAGCAACTCCAGAGGCTAACTTGGTATGTCAAATAAGGATGTTAATTTTGTATATGAATTTAAATTAAACCTACATTTACAAACATTTTGTTTGGTCAATTTCATACTGCTAAATGTTCAATGTAATTAAGTACCCCAACACTGATACACTGTGATATTTTTTAAACAATATATGATCAACTTAATCATATAATGATGCAAGTAGATGTAATGACTAATATTTATTCATAATCAGAGGTGGTAGAGTAGCCAAAAGTGTACTCAAGTAAGAGTATTGTTGTTTTAAAACAATATTACTCAAGTAAAAGTAAGAAGTATTTTTCATTAAAACTACTATTCACCTCCGGAGACCCAGAAATTAATTGTGTCCACTATAGAGGACACCAAGGGAAAGGAAGGACTGAAGGATGGAGGGAGGAGTGAAGGGAGGTCAGAAGGAGCTAGGGAAAGAAGGAAGGAAGGAGGAAAGATTGAAGGAAGGAAATAAGCAAGTAAGGTAGGAAGGAAGGAGTGGAAGATGGAAAGAAGTAAGGAGGGAAAGAAGGAAAGAGGGGGAAGGATGGAAGTAAAGAAGGAATGAATGAAGTACAGATTTAAGAAAGGAAAGAAGCAAGGAGGGAGGGAAGGAATATATATATATATATATATATATATATATATATATATATTGTATTCAAGAGGTGGGTAGAGCAGCCAACCGTATTCTTATTTTAGAACAATATTACTTAAGTAAAAGTAAAAAGTATTTTTCATTAAAACTACTCTTCAAAGTACAATTTATCCAAAAAGCTACTCAAGTAAATGTAACTCATTACTACCCACCTCTGTTCATAATAAAAAATAATGCATACTATATACAACCTATACACACTCAAACAGCTAGTATATACATGTGTAATACATATCAGGTAGTATTTGATATTATATATAATATTATATTACAATGATTATATGTATAGTGATATTTTCTTTTTCTTTTACAGGTAACTGCTGCTGAGTTAGCCCATGTTTATCACACGGTCAAACATAATTTGAGCTATAACTCATCTGATTGTGCATTCAAATTGACCCTGCAAACACTAAGTGACTCCTCAATCGCAAAAAAGATGTCGTGTGGGAAGACAAAAGCTGAGGCAGTGGTCACTGATGTCCTGGCACCAAAGGCAGTTGAAGAGGTACTCAGCCATTTGAAGAGTGAAGTGAAGCCGCTCCAGTTTTCTCTACAAACTGATGCCTCAAATAGAGGCAATCGTAAGATGTTTCCCTTGGCTGTGCAGTTTTTCACTCCAGAGAAGGGCATTGTTAAAAGGCTGATCGACTTTGTTGAAAATGCAGATGAGTCTGCTGCAGGGATAGCCAGTTCAATCCAAAGTTCTCTGGACAAAATGGGTCTAACTTTGGATCATGTGTCTGCATTCAGTGCAGACAATGCAAATGTCAATTATGGCATCCATAACTCTGTCTTCACAAAATTGAAGGAGTCCAACAGCGAGATCCTCCGTGGCAACTGCCATGCACATGTGGTCCATAACACCGTGAAACATGCCTTGGATAAGCTGTCAATTGATGTGGAAAATATTGTCCTGAAGGTGTACGGTCACTTTTCCATCTCTGCCAAAAGGAGAGAGACCCTGAAGGAGTTCTGTGAGTTTCTGGATGTAGAGTTCCATGACATTCTGCGCCATGTGGTGACCAGATGGCTGTCACTCAACCCTGCAATCAGCCGCTTGTTGGAGAACTGGACTGCGCTGAAGTCATATTTCATCAGCCTCGGTGATGAATGTCCAAGGCGGCTGCGAGAGTTGCTGAGGTTGCCTGAAGATGCAGCTGGGGTTGAAGAGGAGGCTGATCTTGCAGAGGTGTATCTCCTCTTCTGCAACAATGTCCTGATGCTTTTTGAAGAGTCGGTCAAAAAACTGGAGAGGGATGCCACCACATCTGCTGACCTATATGCCATCATGGACTCTTTTCTGAGAAAACTAATCAAGAGAAGAGATGATCAGTTCTATGGCTACCTCACCAAACAAAAGCTTCGGCGTCTCATTCCATCTGAAGCTAACCTTGCCAGGGAAGAGTTTACAGCCTTCTTAAACACTGCCATCACTTATCTGCAGAAGTGGTTCACATTCTCTCAGGAAAACTGGCTCTTTTACCTGCAGCCACTCTGTCTGACATCTGGGAACATCTCATATGAAGACATGGAAAAGATCATTGAGAAGCTACACCTAGTTGCCAGGTATGTAACTCACACACTGTACCACTTTGTACTTATTCCCTTTATACTGGCATATTATGCACACCACTTTTGTCTTGTATTAATAAAAAACAAAATTATACATAAATACTTCTCATCATACAAATCATGTCTTATTTAAATGCAAACAAATGCACGGGGCTTTTATGTGTTGTTTTTAATATAACATTTTATCAAATGAATTCAACAAGTGTCTCAGTAGTTTTTAATAATGCTACTGAACTGAATTCCAGTTTCATCTCTATTCGCAGGCTCAACCTCTCCATGGATGAGCTCTTTGATGAGTGTGTTACGGCAAACAGCCTCCTCGATCACCTCACAAAGTCAAAGGATGATTGGGAGCTGAAGGGAACAGCTGAGAGGTGGGTAGCAGTTCTCAGGGGCCGGGCAGCTGACCTTCCAAACATTCTGGCTGTGGTGTCCTTTGTCCTCAGCATCCCTTCCTCTACTGGGTACGTGGAGAGGGTCTTTTCTTTGATGAAAAATAAATGGTCAGATGTGCGGAACAGATGCTCTGTTGAACTAATTAAGAGTGAGCTGATTGTCACTCTCAATTATGAAGAGTCTTGCTCAGAGTTTTACACTGCATCTCTGGTGGATAGACAACTCCTTGCTGCTGCAAAAGGCCAACAAAAATACAAGTGGAAGAAATAGGGTTGTGTGACATCGTCTCTGGTTGTTCCATAGGCAGTTTTGGGGTTTGCCAATAGTATTTTTTTTCTGCTTTAATGTGCACACACACACACACACACACACACACACACACACACACACACACACACACACACACACACACACACACACACACACACACACACACACACACACACACACACAGGTGGTGTGTTTTTCTTTAGTTTACGATTTTGCACTAATCTACTTTTTTCTTTCAAAGAGGCCAAATATGTTTGCACTACATCTCAAACACACTGTTTTTTGTTCAGAAGGTGTATATTTATGTTTTTTATTCAGAAGGTGTGTTTTGCACTAATCTATTTTTTCTTTCAAAGAGGCCAAATATGTTTGCACTACATCTCAAACACACAGTTTTTTGTTCAGAAGGTTTATATTTATGTGTTTTGTTCAGAAGGTGTATATTTATGTTTTTGTTCAGAAGGTGTGTTTTGCACTGATTTATTTAGTTATTTAAAGACAACTGTTTTGCACATTTGAAAAAATAAATGATTGAACGATAATCTGTTTCTCATGTCTCATGTCTATAACCTAACTATAACCTCACACTTTGGGTGTTTGACACAAAATTTAGACTGGAATTGAGGGGTTTAACCCAAAAATGGGGGGTTTTGCCGCGCTGCCAAGATGTGTCCCTTATTTGAAACTCTGGGAGTTGGCAACCCTAGCACTAGCAAACACTAGCGTGTGTAGCGGTACCTACTGGTAGCTAGCTCGGTAGTGACCTGCTGCCACACAGCATCTGTAGCCTCTTTAGTAACCTGCACTTTTTAAAGCTGTTTTTTCAACCCAAAATGGCTGAAAGCGGAGGAGACATTTATTTGGGGAAGCTAGCAAGCCTGTCGCAGCTGGGGAAAGGGTTTGTCCACCACTGCGACTTCGTTTCTGTATAATATGAATGGTTCTATAGCCGTGAAGTCATAATAGTGATATTAGAGGTGGATTTATTCAGGTAGGAACTACTGAAGGCCTCGGTGTGAAATGCATGGCCCGCTACTGACCAGATCATATTACGAAGGGAAGAAATTGCCCAAGGCTGCGAGGACGGCAAAACAGCTACATTTTTCCAGAGCTTTTGGATTAGGTGTCTGTCTCGTGGAGAGACCAGCCGTTCAGCAATTAGTCCCTAAAGCAAACTAAAGTTTTACTTTGTCTAACTTTCCAAATAATGAGGCAAGTTGTTGTGGAAGTATTGTCTTCAGTTTGTTGAAATGCTCTGAGGTATCAAAGAGAACAATTCCCAGAGCTACTGTAACCCAATCCCCTGAAGACTAATTTAAAAACATTAAATATTCAATCCCTTACTCGTCATCATGTCCTCAGTAAATAGTGATATAATGAATGTCCTGAGGGTGTTTATCAATGATCTTAATGATGACATGATGATGTGTATTTTTTTGGAGACATAAAGTTTTCCAAAGCTTTACAAGTCCAGAGCAAACTTCAATATGAACTGTCTGTCCCTAGAATCTATTGTGTGATTTATAAGCTCCAGAGCAATAGTCCAACTTCTTAATGACAAAGCATGGTTGGCAATTAAATGCACATTTTACCTGTACATTTCAATAAATCTAAGCACAGCCATGACCATTAATATGGTTATGTGAAAAGAACACAACTGTTCGTCATTCGTACAGAATTAAACAGACTGTCTGCACTTTTGAGGATTTGGCCATAAATCAACGTCTAGTTTAGGTCTCGCCGGTCTTATTTTTACAGATCGAAAACCGGTGGTGCTGATAAAAGTTGGACTTGTATAAATATTTGTTTACTGCTTTTTTCCCTCTAATAGACAAGGGATATTTGCTCAAAGGAAACTCCCTAACTCAATTGAATTATTTATTAAAATACAAAACAAATATTGTTCATCCTAAATTAAATGTTTGAGTAGTTCACTTGACTTGTGCCAACAACTTTTCAAAAGTTTAGAGTCACTGTTTACTATATTTGGGACATTTGTCAGGGGTCTTTTGCTAAATCTTTAATGCAAATGTTGTTATTGTTCAGCTTCTGCAAACAGTGGTCACAATGAGTAACCCTTTCCGACTAGTCTCCTGATAACTCATTTAGAGACATAAAAAATTCAAACCCTTCCTCATTAATGTTTTCAGTAAATATTGACATTACTAATAAGTCCTCTGGGAGTTTATTAGGAAACTTAATTGAGAGGGGAGGAAATTAACCTCTGTGGAGAGAGAGCATGGCAAAGTTTTCCAGGTTGAGAAAAGTCTAAAGTAAATTGTAAAATACGTATTATTATATTACATGTTACTTTTTAGACGCTTTTATCCAAAGCAACTTACATTCTCAATACTGTGGACAATCCCCACAGGAGCAATTTGGGGTGAAGTGTCTTACCCAGGGACACAACGACATGCTGACTGCAGTGGGGTTTGAACCTGTGACCCCGTGATCTAAACACCTACGCAAATCCCACTGCGCACAAGCATAGGACATAGCGTGTTGGTCTGTGTTTGATAACCGTGAAGTAGCCAAAATACACCCTGCGAGCCGGTTTCGAATCCCGCTCAATCCCTTGTATGTCAGAACATGCATAAATGTAAAGGTGGAGCTTATTTATTATTTTACCACACTTTTGGGTAGGTTGTGTATAAAATAAATGGATCATTTAAGTTCTTCATCATAATCATTCGTGATTCATTGTCTGTTTATATTTTTGTACTTTGTAACAGAATCTAAAAAAAGTAACTCATGTTATCAAATCAATGAGGTTCAGAGTCAAATCTTTGCCTCTGAAATGTAGTGAAGTATTAAGCATGCAAGGAAGTACATCATTGTACAGTACTTACATATAGATGTACTTCATATAGAATAGTACTTAGAATATAAGTAATATGACAAATATGTATCAGGATTATTGTTATGTTATGCATTTATTATTATAATTACAACTTTTAATACATTTATTAAAACTTAAGAACAAAGTATTAAGTAAATATAAAAATAATGAAAGTGAAATATGATGATGAAATATTCAAAACAGAAACATCCATACTTTTTTTATATGTATTTATATATTTAAAACAACAGTAATATTAACAACAATTCTTACAATGTGTATAATAAAGTGTAAAATAAATACTAATAACAAGACCAACAGTGCAAAAAACAGTGCAAAATATAATAAAGTGAAACATATATTAAAGTGAAAAAGTTGCAAAATAAATAACAAATATTTAAAAGAAGTTAAAAACACAGAAACATTCAAAACTGTTTTATACGTGCTATGAGGTCACAACAACATTGTAATACCAATATAAACAATAATAATAATAATAATAATAATAATAATAATAATAATAAAAGTGTACCATATGTATAACATAACTAACTAAACAGTGCCATCAAATGTTAAGAAATAAAGTGTCAAATACATAACGAAATGACCCACCGGCTCACAACATTTGGTCATTTAAGGTGCATCCCCTCTCTTTTTTTCCCCAAACCCTCTTTGCTCCAGCACAGGCCTCCAGTCCTCATAGGACTGGGTCTCGGATTATTGACAGTACCAATTGCCAAAGTACTGTAAGTGGGCTGGTGGCTTCCTGTCTTTGTTGCACTTTTTGCAAATGATGGTGTCTGTCTTTTTGACATATTTTCTTTTGCCTGATCCAGATTGCTCCCTCTCCTCTTTTATTTTCCTGTACTGCTGTGTGGTGTACGGCACGTTACTCTGACTGGATGTAGCTGATGGCAATGGCATGTTGAGAAGCATCATCTGAGAGCTTCCAGGCACAACCTGTGAGGGTCCAGGCACTTGAGGAAGCTGCACAGATGGTACCATCATGTATGGTGTTGAGAAGGGTGTAGACGGTGCAAGGAAGGGAAGAGCATAGTATGGAGGTGGTGGTGGGACCTGTGAGATGGCCACTGGTTGGGATCTCTTTGGAGCTTTGCCTCACCAGCAGTGTTTGGTGGTAGAACAAAGGTGTGAGGCTCAGCCAAACTGCCAGTAAACAGAGATGTCCCTTTCTGCACTGCCACAAGAAGCTTCTCAGGTCCTGCCATGGGAGCGTCAGGAGCGGGATACCCTGCTTCAGGACCTGCTGTTCCTGAGAACTGCAACGCCTGCTGAACCTGCGGAAACATGAAACAATCAATATTAATGAACAAAAGGGAATATTTGTTATTGAAAAAAGTTGGGATTATTTTTAACAGTAAATCATTTTATTGGGTAAGAATTACAGTGTAAGTATACATGTTTTGCAGTACATGCAGTATGCTTATTTACTCACCATTGTGTGAACGTTGCAACATTCACTTCTGGAAGCTGGATGGTGGTCTCAGTCATCACCTTGGCGTTGGTGATCACGCACTCTCGGATGTGCTTATGAGCACGTATCACCATTGTGAACCGTGAGACCCTCTTTCCCTCGCAGCGCACAGTTTTTTTTTTAGGTCTAAGAGCCTTGTGAAGATGGCCTCCACCACTCTGTTGCAGTTTGGCCACTGTGCAGGACTGTGAGCTCCAATGAAGCACCTGTAATTTCAACAGAATACTTATTATTATGAATTACTAAAGATTGAGATGTATTTGTACTTTTCTGTAATTGTACTTCCCTAAAGTTATGGGTGAAACCCAGAAAGTGTTGTTCTGCTTTATTCCATCTGACACACACACTTGCTTACTGTCTCTTATGTAATTGTTTGTTTTGGACCCAAGAAAGGAAAGGTGGTGTTCAAGTTAATAAGGATCCTTTAATAAACTTGACTACACTTATTAAGGTGAAGACAGTATTTCAGACAGTTTCAGTCATTGTAAAATGTTGTACTTAATGTAACAAACCTTTTAGTGCTCTCCACACCTGGTGCCACAATCGTTTTTGTTGCCCTGAATTGCCCCTGCTTCAGTGTGTTTTTGTGACGGGGTGGATAGCTGGTCTTCCTCTTGTCGAAATCCCCCAGTGCCTGCCACAGAGTGATTATTTTGGCGCACTCGTCTCCACTTAAGGCCAGTAGGTGTTCTCGGAGACCAAACAAAAAATCTGCCAGCTCCTGGACGGCTCCATACCCCTCGATATTGTCAGGGGCAACACAATCCTAAAATGAAAGATAATTCAAACATATTGGATAGCAACAACAAATGCTATTAATTGTAGCTGACATAACCCAGATTGTGTTACAAGCATGTAAATACACATAAGAAAGGTAAATTGGTCCTTACATCGACTGAGGTGGATTGTTGTGAGGACTGGGTGCTGGTGGATGGAGGAGGGACCACAGACAGTGAGGACTGGGTGCTGGTGGATGGAGACGGAGATACAGAGAACGGTGCGTTTGATGAGGCAGCAGGTAACCTTTGAAGGTGGAAGGTGGTGACAGTGAAGTCCTGAAACTCCTCAGGTTCAGCATGACCTTCATGAACCTCTATTGCCACCTCGCTGCTCTCTGACTCTTGTATGGCCAGCTTGTAGTCCTGAAGAACTTGAACTTAAAATCAAATAAAAATACAATTAGATAATACACCATCATATATATAATATCATTTAAAATATAAATGACTTAATCTAATTACTCTTGGTATTTAGATGATGTTATTTGCATATCAATCACAAAACATAATGCAAGTGATAAAATGGTAGGCTATTAGTATACTACAAGCAAATAAAATATATATCTACCAGTGTATTTTCGTGGTCCAACATAAGGGATGATCTTCTTGCCTAGAACCTCCTCTGCCAGAGTATTCACAGCATGGCGAAGAAGATGATTGTAGCAGTGTGGATGCTGCTGCTCATCCCTTGTTGCTGCCACAGCCCGGTCCTCATTCCAGCGTGCCAGTCCATCCAAAACATAGGCTTGGAAAAAGGTGTCACTTGCCAGAGTACCTGTAAAGTACATTTTGAAATGTATCATGTTTTTATTTCAGATAATTTCAACATTTGTATAAATAAAAACACAGCTGTTATTTATTCCAATCCAATGGTGATTAATCTAACCATAGGATGAAAGAAGGGAAACACCTATTTACCTGGGATGAACCGGTTCAGGTGCAGGTGAAATGACTCCTGTGAAGTAAAGCCTCTGGCACAGCGGTATGTTGGCAGGCGGTGCCCTCCCTTCACACTGGAGCCAGTTTGTGCGTAGAGCTGCACACCTGGAGGATCCTGGATGCAGGCCACATGCTTCCACTGGGACTTGATGATTTCACTCATCCGGGCCGAGTTGATGAGTGGCACTCCCAGAGAGTCCCGACTAGCATCTCCATCAAAGGCCTGGATGAGCCTATGAATCTGAGCCTGGGTCTCCTCGGTGATTCTCCGGCAATGCAGAGCTAGCTCACTTCCGCTGACAGAGTGAAGCACATCAGCTTCGGATGGATGTCTCCCTCCAGCTTCTAGCTCTGCACGCTTTGCACCCTTCGCGGCCTTCAGGTCGTGCTGGTCCCACATGAAAATACAGTGGCTGAGGCGACTAATAAAAGTGGCATACAGCTGGTGGGAGTCTGTGCTGCAACCCACAGCAAATCTGCGAATGAAGTGCCAGATATCTAACCGGATTGTCATGTTGTTCCACTCTTCAAACATCCTCCTTAGAAGAGTGTTTCCACAGCAGTCTCGGTCCACATATAGCAACCTCATGAGGAGCCACCCCAGCCATTCTGTATCTGTTGATGAGTCCTTCAACCATAGGACCAAGACCATAGCCCTCGTTGGCTGTGAGCACGGACATGATGACCTGTCCATGCTCATTACCAACGTTGGTTGCCCAGGTAGCGGTGCCATAGCTTTTCCCCGCTAGCTTACGGGCCACCTTTTTGGTTAAATCCATCTTCAGGATCCGACCGTACTGGGAAGTGATGGTGGCCTTGATTTCATCCAGCCTTTGCAGGACATCCTGGGCATAAACTTGCATCAGCCAACGGTGCTTCGGGACAGGAGGCATGGCAGGTACAGGATCAAAGGTAACAGCACTGGCAATTCCTTTACAATCCTGCAGGTACTGGACTGTCTTCTGCATCCACACCTCAGCATGACGCTCCTGCAGCTTCCTCTGGATCTGGCTGCTGCTGTTTCCCAGCCCTCGCTGACACATCAAACTTGCAACCTCAAAGACACATGCAAGTTTAGATGTCAGGATGCAAGGGAACTGCACCCTGTGTCCAATGTCCAGCTGAGAGATGAGGCCGTGGCTCCAGCTGATGACCTTCCTCTTGCACCTTGGGCAGGCCAGGTACTCAGATGCAACAAAGTAAATCTTTCAAACAGCCACCACCTGCCTGATCTTCTGATGCAGGCCAGCTGACGTCAAAGGGTCTTTGTTGCAATCTGGATGCGGAAAGGTCAGCATTACTTGCCACAGCTTTCGTGGCATCCACAGCAGGAGGGGATGACCAAAGTAATTTTCCTGAGCAGGAGATTTGCTGGTCCTCAGTGGCACCTGGGGGGGATACCACCAAGGTTTGTCCAGCCTGCTATCCAGCTCAGGATGCCCCTTTGAATTCCATTTGAACAGAGCCTTCGATATCCACCTCTGATCTACTTCAGGCAAGCTGTGGGTCCAGCCAGCTGGAAGACAGACTCGTTGTGCTACAAAAAAACAAAACAAAAAAACTAAGAAATAAACAAATGCAAATTCACTTTTGCTTTATTGTCCCTTGATATGAAACTTATTAAAAGTTCATGAGATCATTTTTTTATATAAAGTGTTATGGAAATGGTGTGATCTAATGGGTTAACCTTATGCTGTGATAACAGATGCTTTGTTGTCCAAGGGAGGGTTTACGACCCTACAGGAAAGGGAGGGGGAAAAGGAAACAATGGGGGGTGTTTGCGACACCTAATTGATCTCTTTGTGTTTTCTTTGATGTAAACTAAAGCCGAGCCTGATGTACTCTTGCAGACACTCTCAAGACGAGGTGTCTTGTATGCACACATCAAATACCTTCTTACTTCAGTACGAATATTGAGTTTCTTTGCCTAAGCCACAGCAGCTGATTTTACGTTGCGACAACAAAAGGAAAAGGACATGAAAAATAAATGAGAAAAATGTATCACTAAATGTGTCCACTTAAAAATATTTTGTTTTAATGTTTGAGATATTGAAATGTTAACATACCTGCAGGATTTGCCTCCTCAAATTGTACTGCCTCTCCCAGGAGTGTGCTGTCATCGACCTCACTGGACTCAGCCGGGTGCGTGAGGGTGGATGCTGGAGGCAGGTGTGTGAGGGTGGAGGCTGGGGCCTTTGCTGCCTCGAAGGAGACAGGCAGTTGGATGAGGTAAGGTTTTGGCCGTGCACGTGCATGGACCAAAGCTAAAGAAAGACAAATTAAGGACAACCAGATAAACATCATAAGTATTGAAGAGTACTAAACATTAAAAAGAAGTGTTATCAAATAAATGTTTGCTTAAAGGGTTTGGTTTTGCTGGGGGAAACCAGCCGTTTCACTGCGTTGGTGAGGCTCCTTTGATTTGGCACCTTCTGTCCAACCAAAAGGGAGCGGAGTGAAGAGGTTGAGGCATGCTGGCTGGTCCCAGCTTGCTGGGTGGGAGCAGCATGCTCTGTGGTTGTCAAGTGCTGGGCAGGGGGAGTGACCTGGGCAGGGGGAGTGTGCTGGGGAGCATTGGCAGCATATTGCTCTTCTTTCATGGCAATGGCAATTCTACCAGAAGGAAAGAGCTCAATATACTCTTTAAAACAGCCCTTGTTCAGGGCATGCTCTTTGGGGTCTTTGCAGCCTCCTGTCGGGTCTCTTATCATTGCTGCCATAAGGTAAGCAGCATAGCCAAGAGAATTTTCCACCACCCAACGGAAAGTCTGCCCGCAAAACAGACCAAACTGGATTTCGAAGAAACCCAGCAGGTGTCTTCTGTTGGATGGATCTCCACGGTGCTGGGTTATGGCTGTTCTTGCCTTGTCCATCACTTCCTCTGGGGAAAGAGGTCGAATCCACGGCCTGTCTTTGTTAGACTTCTTAACCTTTGTTGCTTCCACAGTGTCTGTCAAGTTAAGAATACCGTCTCGTTTTCAAAAGCGTGGTTCCATCTAGAGAATAAGAAAATAGTCATATTTTAAAAAACGGAGAAATATGTAATTTATAATACATATTTAATGAACAAGCTGTAAAAGATTACATATTGATTCAAAAACTGATGACTACATACAATACAAATTAAAGATGAATAAAAACAAGTATTTATACACGGCATCTATTGCACGTCTGTCCGTCCTGGGAGAGGGATCCCTCCTCTGTTGCTCTCCCTGAGGTTTCTCCCATTTTTCCCTTTAAACTGTGGGTTTTCTCTGGAAGTTTTTCCTTGTACGATGTGAGGGTCTAAGGACAGAGGGTGTCGTATTGTCATACTGAGACAAATGTAACATTTGTGATATTGGGCTATATAAATAAACATTGATTGATTGATTGATTGATTGATTGATTGATTGATTGATTGATTGAAGTACAAATGCAGATTATGCATTTAAATGTAATCAATCAATCGAAATGTATAAATAGCCTATATTTTGTATGAAAAACTTGACCTTCATACTAACTATTTAATAATTTCCTCTCAATTATAGTGTATTAAAGTACCTTATAATGGAAACAGGCCTGCGTACTCAAGTACAAGTATTTCATAATATAAGGTGGATTTAACTGCATTGTAACAACTGCATTTTAACTTCCCCACTGTCCCCCCCGGACTTTCATTTTTTACAGGTGAGGTTTGGTATTTAAATGAATGGTAAAATAAAAACAGGTGTCGCGGTTACAATCAAGGGCAACATTTGTTTTGCTCTTGTGTTATTTGTATATCATGCTGTTAAAGCTTGCTTAAAGACTAAATGCACTTTTAAAACACGTCGGTGGCTGCCGGTGACGGAGAAAAAAAGGACAATAAAAGAAGGGTCCCGTCCGAGATTCTCTCTAGCTCGTAGTTATGTTAGTCCTTAACTTAAGCTGGGTAATGTCATAAACAGGCATGTTATTTAGCCAGATATGTCAACATTAAATTGACGAAATATGTACATAATAATCCGCTACCGGTAAACATCACATACATGGAAAGGTTACGGCGGGACATGTCCGGTTCGCTAGTCATTTGTAAAATGTCCCTGTGCAACATGTTGTTGAGTTAAAATATATCTATTCATCTAATATGACAGTTTATAAGCATTGACAACATAGTTAAAGGATGATGTACTTACTTTCGTGATGCTGGGAAAAAGTGAATCTCTAGCTCGCGGCGTCCGCAGAGTATAGCCCCGCCTACGGAGACGCTGATTAGTCAATTCTTGGTTGCTGCGGGAGCAATTCTTGGTAGCAATACGGCCGCAGATTGGCCAGAGCTCTCAATTCTTGGTAGAATCTTGGTAGCAGACGTGAACGTGATTGGCTGTCGCTACCAAGAATGAGCTCGACTCACAAGCGACCGGGAGCGCACGCCTCCAACGTAACTGAAGTTGGTTCAAAACTGTTCTTACAAGCTGCAGGCTGCAGTTATATAAAGTATTTTTACAAATCTGTAAACTGTGAAGCTTAATTGCAAATAATGCAATGATTGCTTGCATTAAAAAAACCTTCTTCATGGCCTTTCCTTACAGCAATGAGGGTGAGAAGTGGAACCCCTAAAGTTAAGGCCATATGAAAAACGTGTGTGGGCCATTGGGTTGAGGTATTTAAGTATTTTGGTCAAATGGAGTATTAGTTTGAGATATGGTATAATGTATGCTGATACTGATGCATAAACAAATATTCTGTATAAAGTCACTCTTAGATCACATTAGTGTCTTCTGAGGATGTGTCATTTGGGTTCAGAAGAAAGGTGGAGGGACATTGGAGAAGAATGCAGGCCGTGTTATTTCTTGGGTCTTAATTGTATCATCTTAGAAAAGTATTCTTGATGCTGTCCTAATGGTGCCAGCACAGGTCTTGATCTGAAGATGGCCGTGGAGTCTTATTGCAGTATAATCGGGTTTACCTCAAGTAAAAATGTAAAACATGTGTAAAACAGTAAAAGTGCACACACATGTGTTATGTTTGCTGCTGCTGCCTGCTTACAGGCAGGAACTCAAAAGGGCCGGTGACACGGAGTGACCAGGGTGTGGTGTGTTTGAAGACGACATGACACACGGACACAATCATTAGCTATTTTGAAAAATGCATCGATGACGTTGTACCGAAGATTACTGTATGAGTAAGCAAATTCAGTAATATTTCCTACCACTGTTACGCTGATGATATTCAACTCTATGGCTCTTTTAAACCTGATAATCCTGATAGATTATCTGTGTTACACAACTGTCTAAATGCCATTAAGGACTGGATGTCTAACAACTTCTTGCAGCTTAATGCAGACAAAACAGAGGTTCTCAGCATTGCGTCAGACAGTATAGCTCCGAAAGTTGCAAAGAGTCTTGGTCCCTTTCCTCAGCTGTTCGGTCCAATCTACGAAATCTTGGTGTGACATTTGATCAGGCAATGCATTTTGATCAGCATGTTAAATCACTGACCCGTGCATGCTTTTCCATCTCAGAAATATTGCAAAGCTCAGGTCTGTTGTGTCATTAGCGCAGCTTGAAATTATCATTCATGCTTTTATATCATCGTGGCTGGATTATTGTAACTCCATTTTCACGTGTCTCAGCAAGTCATTTCTCAACCGTCTACAAATGGTCCAGAATGCTGCTGGAAGACTGTTAACCAGGTCAAGCAGGATGACACACATTACACCCATTTTAAAAATCCTTACATTGGCTCCCAACTCATCTTAGAATTGATTTGAAGGTTCTGGTTATTACATAGAGCCCTACGTGGACATGCACCGGAATATATGTGACCTTCTCCATCCTTACATCGCCACTAGGTTACTTAGATATTCAGACCAGGGCCTACTGGCTGTCCTAAGGTCTCGTTTAAAAACGAAAGCGTGCATTTCAAGTGGTTGCTCCAACACTGTGGAACGCTCTCCCTACAGACATCCGCTCTGCAGTCTCTGTAGAAGCTTTTAAAAAACTACTGAAGACCTATCTTTTTACCTTGGCTTTTATTTATATTTGAAATGTGTGTGATGTGTTCTGTTATGTGTGTTCCTTTCAGGACTCCACATGGTTTGTGTTTTGTTTTTATGTTGACCTTACATTTCTGCCTGAGGCCTGTACTACGAAGCTGGTTCAACCTAACCTGGATATGTTTGAGTTAGCCGGTTGGCCTAAACCAAAACATACGCGCTCTCGCTAAACTGTCCTACAACGCTGGCGATCAACTCGTTCGCCCAAGCCAGCCGTGTCCTATCTAGTTAGGTGCGCATTCACAAAAAAGGGGTAGTATCTGGAGCATTCGACCAATCACAAACATGGAGAAGCGTACTGACAGCGCAGCGTCATACTTCCTGAAAGGAAAAGTCAACTATAATATTAGTCAAATATGAAGAAGTTAAACTTTAAACATCCATGACTGAAACACTTTATCCAGGATAAAAGCCACAAAGTTGCACCTGCAAGGTGAATACAGCTGGTAAAAGAACAAGTGTTTGAATGCATACATTAACAGGTTTATGATATCACTGCCCCGTCCAAGACACGAGTGGATCTGACTTTAATTACATTTGACTCGAGTGTTTCGTCAACTTAATGTGTTGCTTAAAATAATACTTCAATCAGGAGAGACGTGGTGTATGAAATACATGTTTATTATCGGGTCACATTATATAAATGAAACATAATGATGACAGTTTATAACAAGTGAATGAAATGATGTTTGGCGATTAGGCCCAGGTTTGGTAGGATGTCATTCGGGAAGGGAAGAACCGCTTCCGATGAACCCCCCCGGGTCTAGAAACTGGTGGTGGTGATAAGTGGTTAGGTCCGGTTGGAAGGGAGAAGGTTGAGCTTGGCCCTGAGTTGGAAGCAGGAGGCGAAGGGTTGCACGTTGACACCTGGAAGACAGCTGATGGAAAAGGGGAGAGCATATATAGAGGGATTAACAGGTGTGATAATTAGGCTTGTGAATGGAGGGACGTGATAGGTTAGCTTGAGGAGTGGCGCTCCCCATCATTTAGTGAAGGGAGCGAGTATTGCCATGACGTGCAATACGAAGTGATAGGTCTTCCTGCCTGAACTTGCGCTGAGCTTCATTTCAATCAGGAGAGACGTGATGTATGAAATACATGTTTATTATCGGGTCACATTATATAAATGAAACATAATGATGACAGTTTATAACAAGTGAATGAAATGGTGTTTGGCGATTAGGTCCAGGTTTGGTAGGATGTCATTCGGGAAGGGAAGACCCGTTTCCGATGAACACCCAAAAGAAGTGAAAGTATGAAGTACTGAACGTGATGAAATCTTACCTTGTGGGATGCAGTGGAAATCTATGGATGAAATGAGAGGTTAATACATGTGGGGATTTAGACATACTGATGCCTCCTAGGCATCCTCCCTGGACGTACAGGGCTTCCTGGACGTACAGGGCATCCTGGACATACAGGGCATCCTGGACGTACGGGGCATCCCGGACGTACGGGGCGTCCTGGACGTACAGGGCATCCTGGACGTACAGGGCATCCCGGACATGCAGGGCTTCCCGGACGTACGGGGCAGCCTGACTTCGCAGGGACACATTTTATACAGACCTGAAGGTTACAACCTGGACGTGCAGGGTTAGACATGCAAGGATAACCATGAGCCGCGGGGCGAATATACGTGCTGACATGCTAAGAACCACCACCAGTTATATGCATACGTACCAATTTTAAGGTTGGAGAGACCTTTGGATAGCCAGTACGGCACTGAGGTTCGGACGAATGTAGGATGAGAAGCGGTTGTTGTAGGGAAGAGGAACAATTACCTTGATTGCGGCAGGTTTGCTGCACCTATCCTGAACGAGCCCTGAAATGTTCTTAAGACACCACCACCAGTTATATGCATGTTTACCAGAGGTAAGCTGGAGAGATCTTGGATAGCCGGCACGAGCCGATGCCCGGCGAAGAAGGAGATGTAGACAATGTAATGCGGCTGTTAGCTTGAGTACAATGATGCATGAATATCATACCCTGCTTAACATAAGCCATGTGAGCATGAAACCAAATATATGAGTGCAATATGAGCAGCATGAAATAATATTTGCTTTGGTAAATACTGAGACATGACCCATGATATAGGCAGGGCTCAATGCTAACTTTTAAAAGTGGTTGCCAGGCTGGCAACCAGGCATCCGCTTTTGGTTGCCAAAACTGAAAAATACGGTTGCCCTTTTTTTAGATACCTTATATTTTGAATAATTAAGATGCTATACAGTTATACATCAACTTAATAATGAACATGTGACACGAGAATGTTCAAATGCTTTACAATAAGTAATTAATGCACTTATTTGAACCTAAGTGGTAGTAAACTTGTCCACCCTCAATTGCTGGTATACAAAATACCAGTAGTGCTGCTGTTGTCCTGTTCTTCATAGATCCCTCACAAATGAATTGAGCAAGTCACTAGTTTCTTGATCATCCGTTGTCTCCCTTTCAAATGTGGATTTTCTTGACCTTTGTGCTGACCCCCACCATAGACCCGTTGGCCCTTCAGCATTGAAGTCTTGGATTGGCCAGACTAATACATTTGTAATGTTAAATAAATGAAAACCATTCACAGTTAAACATTTGATATTCATTATTGATGCTGTAAATTACCTTTAATATGTCTAACTATATTTAAAATGTGTTACCTTTTTATAGAAGTGATTATAATTGAATGCCACCATTTTCTATGGTAAAGTTTCGTTTTGCACTTTTATTTTGGTAGTAATAAGATCGGGACTCTTATTTTGAAGGAACTTTTACCGGAAGATAATGGAAAACAGTCCTCTTTGTTTTTCGTTCGGGTTTTACCTTACGCTCCATCAGTTGAATCACTTTGAACATTCATTTGAGAAGTTGAAGTGTTGGCTGAACTTTTTACCACACAATCAAACAACTTATTTTTGCTTCGCCATTTTGTTGTAAAACAAACACACGGCGCACCGCGCACGCGAGTAAACGTGCATCGCTTTCTGGCTCCGTAATCACGCCAATGCACGTGCAATTTAAGTATCAGGTTCCGACTGGTCACAACAATTAAATATCACCCTTAAAACAAATATGAACATTTATCTATTTTGGGGTGCACGTTTTGCTGTCCTTATTTCTTATGTTAAAAACTGTTTGCCACTGATGGCAACCAAAGTCCAAGAAGTGGTTGACATTTTTCTGAATGGTTGCCAATGGCAACCTGGCAACCGTTACTGTCTAGCCCTGATATAGGACTAGCTTAATTAGCAGTTTAATTACGCCACGGTGAGACGTAGATGATGATGTGCTGGTTGGGTGATTAGACTGTCTTCTATCATCTTACATTAACTTCTCTTTCTCCCTGAAAGAAACCCCCCCCAAAAAAAACACGGATGGGCAGCATCCGTGGCTGTGTTGAAGCTTGAAACTGCGGTACTTACTGAGCATTGTGACGGGTAGTAGTTACCCGAACTGCATAACTCCATGCTGTAACGCGTTACACCCGAAGCTGCCTGAAACTCACCTTAACCCTGAACTAAAGGCAACAATGCATAAACGAACTTCTCTCTTTTTCTCTCTCCTTATTCTTCTTCTCTTTCCTCCTCTCTTTTCTCTTTCTTCCGTTCTTTTCTTTTTCTCTCTCCTTTTTTCTTCGTTCTTCTCTTCTTTTGCTTTTCTCTTCCTTGTTCTTCTTCTTTGCTCTTCTTCTTCTCTCTCTTTACTTTTCTTCCTCTCTTTTTCCTCTTCTCTTTTCTTGCCTGTTTTAGTGGTGAGGCGCAGGGAAAGGAGACAAGCCTGCTGTGCACTGAACCTGCTAGCCGTCTATGACGCACTTAGTGTCCAGTACTGGCTACTGAGCCGGGAGGAGAAGTAGCTTTGATGGGATGTAGCTTAAGCCCTGCCTGCCTGCAAGAGGGGTTGTAGTTGAAGCCAGAAATGGGTGAAGCTTCGCGAGCAATGAGGACCCGTTCCGCGTGAAGCCGGAAGCGCCGCATTAGAGCGGCCCTGATGCCAGTGATGCTCTCTCTCGACTGAAGGCGTGCGTCAATTGTTTGCCTGAAGTAGCCCCTTTCCATTAAGCCGGAGGAACTTCTGTGGAGCCCGATTTCCTTGTCTTTTCCTTCCGCGCCCGGGTTTGCGGGGTGGCCAGCTAGAACCGCTAGCCAACTGGGGAACGCCGCCTGTAGCTTAATCCGCAAGACTGCGGAGCTGATGAATATATACCTGGAGCTGGGACGAAGCCCTGCTGCTGCTTGCGCGTTGACACCTGGAAGACAGCTGATGGAAAAGGGGAGAGCATATATAGAGGGATTAACAGGTGCGATAATTAGGCTTGTGAATGGAGGGAAGTGATAGGTTAGTTTGAGGAGTGGCGCTCCCCATCATTTAGTGAAAGGAGCGAGTATTGCCATGATGTGCAATACGAAGTGATAGGTCTTCCTGCCTGAACTTGCGCTGAGCTTCATTTCTGCATACAGTATGTGACACTGTGAGTGTTGCACGGCCAGGTACGGCTCAGCTGACTCAGATAAGGAAATATATGATACATTATGATGTGATATGATGTGATATGAATGATAATGGGACACATCAACGTCTGCACTCACAGTGCCGCGGACTGTAGGCTACGTAATGTTACTTTGATCCGGTTACTTATGTTGTGGCAGATATTTAATTAAGCTTTCTTAACATAATAGTATAATAATAGTTATAATAGTCCGATTGCTCTGAAGATGGGAGGTGATATTCTATTCATTTTCACGTTCACACAGTCGGTGATTTTGGCCGGCCGAATTCCCTGCAACGGAAGTTTAAACTCTATTTCCTCCGCACACTGAGCTCTGATTGGTAAGCGGGAGTAGTAATATTCATCCCGCTTCCATCAAATTAGTATGCATACAAAAGTGACAGGTCACACCTCCCCCAATTATGCAAATGAGCTAAGTCCCGCCTCCCCTTTGATCGAGGTGTGAGATCTCAAGTAGGTGTGATATCCCAAATAGATGTGAGATCCGTCGATAGGAGGGGGGTGATGTGTATTCACAGGTGTGAAAAGCCCCCACTGTTGCGCCTTATGGTGTATAATAAAAAGAATTAAAATAAATACAATTAAAATAAAAAATAAAAAAGTGCTGCTTCAATCACATTAGTATGCGTAAAAACTGACAGGTGGGCCCGCCCCCAAGTGTGTGTGTGTGTGTGTGTGTGTGTGTGTGTGTGTGTGTGTGTGTGTGTGTGTGTGTGTGTGTGTGTGTGTGTGTGTGTGTGTGTGTGTGTGGCGGTCTCCCCTAACCCCTGCTGTGGACCGGGGCGACATCAAATCTTATTTTAGCCCCTAAAGAAAAGCCCACCATAAACATAATAATTAAAGATAGTATTGATGTATGTTACCACTTTTCTTCTTCATCAGACAGCGGGGTGACTGTGTGAGACTGGCCCTGCCCCCCCCCCCCCCCCCCCCCCTCCTGCCATCTTATCATTTAAAAACACTTACCTTACACTTGTATTTGTTCTCTCTAAAACACAGTGTCTGTAAAGGTGGGGGAGACTGTCTCCCCCCTTCCTGCCATCTCTCTCTGTTTCTGCTGATGTGTAAAATATACAAAATAACGTTTTATATACTTACTCTCTTGTTAAAAGGTGATGAAGTTTGCAGCGTAAGCCAGCCATCAATGTTCTAGTTTTAAGGTTATGCATACCTCAAAGTGTGTCTAAAAGTATCTTGGCAAGAGAAAAAAAAAGCCAAGATTCGCCTAGGCCATTAAAAAGAAACCGAATTCCACGTTTTACAAATGAATAGACACAAATGCAGACTTGACTACTTGGCAGTTGATTAAAGCAGATTTGTCCGTTTTCATCTCTCAAAGGTTTGGGTCCTGTTCAACACTGGGTACAGAAATATATTCAAAATACAGTCATTTGTACGTAAAGATTTTTTAAGTTGTAAGCACTTAGAAATATGCATTTGATTGCAGTTAAAGTGGCTGTAGACAACTTATCATAATGAAGTAGTTGAATTTGTAATGGATGTAGAATAAAGACGACATTAGCATTTAAATTGGCTCCCTATAAGACTCGCTTTCTCTATGAAATTATGTCTGGCTCTGAGTAGTGTTCTCCCTTTCACAATAAAAGCCCAAACACAATACTTTCTGAATCACTGCAGGAAGTAATGTGCTAAAATGCAAATACAAATAGCTTACAGTAGCTCCCATTTAGTTGAACAATTGTAAAACCACAAGGACTATGGAAACACCTACTGGCAAAGGATTGTGGATGCAAATTATGCAAAGAGGAAGAAAAAACATTCTATCTAAAGCTATATAACACAATCTGCATATTGACAGTATGAGTACAACAAAAACAGTATGCATGTTGATGCAAACGACGATGTTCAGTAAACGATCAATCAAAATCGAAGGATCCAATGTATTTTAAATGGAACAGAAATATAACTAGTCTCCCAGTTCACGTATCTTGAACAGGGAGTGTCATATTGGACTCGCACTTGACTTTTAAGAAACATATCCAGAAAGTATCAAATACCATTAAATTCAACTTGCAACATTTTAAACAAATTAGACCTTTTCTTAACTGTCAATGCTGCAAAGTCATACCTCCACTGTATGATTCTATCCCACATTGAATACTGTTTTACAAACTGGTCGTTTGCTTGTGCCACACACCTGAAACCCATAGAACAGCTGTTCAAGAGAGCTATCCAGGTGTTTGACAGAAAGCCACAGTCATACCACCACTGTACCATCCTTGAAAATCACAATCTTTTGAGTTTTTGACAATTTTAAGTCTTTTAAAAGTATGTGTTTTTAAAAAAAAAAATATTGACATGGGCTGGCCCCCCTCCCCTTGGGGGAATTCATCCACAGAAAACACAATGGACACAGCACTAGGTCAGAAACCAGAGGAGACTGTGAAGTCCACCACAGACGGACCACCTTTGGACAAAATGTCCTCTCCATTAAAGGCAGCTCATTGTGGAATAGCCCCCCAACTGAGATAAGGGATTGTCCCACTCTCAATAGTTTTAAAGGTCAACTTAAAGAATGGTTGAGCAACAAACAGACGTGTAATCACCGCTAAATAAATGCACTTTAACACAGGGGTATCTCCTCTTGCACTTTTATGTAGCGCTTTTATCTTATCTTGCACTTTATATATCATAGCTGCTACATTGTACTGCCATGTGGTAAATGCTTGTATGCTGCTCATGCTCTTTCTGCATATCATGTATTTATTTTTGCTGTATGTATATATATAAATGTCATGTTCTTATATGCTGTATGTGACGGGACTACAGATTGAAATTAGCTCAAAGCTAAAATTCTGCTCATTTACACGTGTAAGCATTATTTTTTTTTTAAAGTGTTCATCAATGTGCACTACGGTGGCCCTGAAGAAAATTAAACATATTAAAATATGTTATCGATGTCCCCATTCCCAGTTTGTTTTGTGAATAATTGCGATGTTTACTATGTTTTGGTAGCTCTTAACAAAACAGAATATTTGTAAAAGACTGTGACTCTAAAAGGCAAGTTTGTGATTTTAACACTGTTTCGATTAAACAATACATTATACAATATTACGACCTTTTGCCATATTTTCAACACAATATACTTGTACCTTTTTTTGTGGTTGTAGGGCTTCAAGATATTTGCATGTCATGCATAAACAAGGTGTCATCTTTTCTTGAAACTGACGTGCTGTCCGTTTTTTGAACAAGTTCAAGCGGTCTTTAAGATGTGACATTGCGCTCTGACTATTTCCCGTAAAATGGTGACACACTATTACTTATTCTTAAATTTGACCTCTTGCTGCTTGGTTGAAAATGATAGATGAAAAATAACTTTTAAAAAAAAGACTCAAACAGCGAGGGACATTATACTGGTAAAAAAAAAAACTCTCAATTCTACAGATGACTCCCCCCATTCAACGCAATAAGTCCCTCTATCCTGGCAGGTTTATGTAAAGTATAAGTGTCTGCAGTTAAATATTTATCTGAACAAGACACTTATACTTTACATAAACCTGCCAGGATTAATTTAGTCAGAAAAACAGAGTGTTTGTAGCTTGCCCCCCTGTATCTTTGTTTCATTTTAAAAAGTCAAATTGCATCAGCCTCCCATCGACTTTTTAAAATACTGATGTGTTTATTCAAAAACCATACTAGTACACAAGCCTGTTTTTTTTGTGTTTTCAGTGTTTTCAGTGTTTCTGTGTGTCAGTGTTTCAGTGTTTCTGTGTTTTTGTGTTTTTGTGTTTCTGTGTTTTCTGTGTTTCTGTGTTTTTGTGTTTTTGTGTTTCTGTGTTTTTGTGTTTATGTGTTTTTATGTTTCTGTGTTTTTGTGTTTTTGTGTTTCTGTGTTTTTGTGTTTCAGTGTTTCAGTGTTTTTGTGTTTCTGTGTTTTCTGTGTTTCTGCGTTTTTGTGTTTCGGTGTTTCTGTGTGTCGGTGTTTCAGTGTTTCTGTGTTTTTGTGTTTCTGTGTTTTCTGTGTTTCTGCGTTTTTGTGTTTCTGTGTTTTTGTGTTTCTGTGTTTTTGTGTTTTTGTGTTTCTGTGTTTTTTTTTCTTCTGTTTTTCAATGTTTTTTGTGTTTCTGTGTTTCAGTGTTTCAGTGTTTTAGTTTTTTTGTATTTCTGTATTTCTGTGTTTTCTGTGTTTCTGTGTTTTTTTTGTTTTTGTGTTTCTGTGTTTTTGTGTTTCTGTGTTTTTGTGTTTTTGTGTTTCTGTGTTTTTTTTTCTTCTGTTTTTCAATGTTTTTTGTGTTTCTGTGTTTCAGTGTTTCAGTGTTTTAGTTTTTTTGTATTTCTGTATTTCTGTGTTTTCTGTGTTTCTGTGTTTTTTTTGTTTTTGTGTTTCTGTGTTTCCGTGTTTCTGTGGTTCTGTGTCTCTGTGTTTCGGTGTTCCTGTGTGTCGGTGTTTCAGTGTTTCTGGGTTTTTTCAGTGTTTCAGTGGTTTCAGTGTTTTCTGTGTTTCTGTGTTTCCGTGTTTCTGTGTTTCTGTCGGGGTATAATACGCACGTTTCAATACACATGTATCATACATCTTCACTGTTACCCTCCCCTTGTTATAATGAAGACAACAGTGCATGTTAAGGACTGTAATACACATGTATCAGACACGCTCCCCTTGCTATAATGAAGACAACAGTTTTTAAAATGTAAAAAAACCTTTTTTTTTTCTTTTTTTTTTTTAAATCCTATTTTTTCACAGACAAAATCAATAGTTATACTGATTGTAACATCCCCAGGACCGTCTCCAGCTTAGAATTCCCCAGATTACTGGAAATATCATGATGGAGTTTTTTCACTTCAGTCAAAATATTCATGTGTATGCTGTTTTTGACACACAGATGCATTACATCTACAAACAGAGCATACAATGAGAGCACATGATACACTTTTGATGTTTGTTTCATTTCTTCGATAATGTTACAGAATGTTTCGGAAAATGAAGATTCCAGGACCACTTTAAATGTTTCGTTTACAATCGTTTCCCAATGACCAGGAATAGTACTGCCAGAACGAACAATATCCAAAATGTCTTCTAGTTTACAAACTTCAGCCATTCTGTTTACACGGGGATCACTATTCACTCTGTTTTCAATCGTCCTCATCACCACACTTATTAAAAGGGTATTGACTACATTCTGATCAATATATACAGAGCGTTTTGCATAGTAGTTCCCCATTTTTATTTTAGTTTAAAGAAAAAGTCAATGTATCGAAAAAGAAAAAATCCCTGGCTTCAATCAACCGCAGGTTATTAGTCTTCTTCTTCTCCATCCAACTCGGCATGGATCTTTTCAAGTCTCTGCTTGAGGTGTCTGCAATTTTTGAGATTGTGCAGAAAAGCCTCCGAAGCGCCTTGGATCCTCCAATCATCCGTGAAAATGTATTTATCAATAAGAGTCTGGTCGATCTCAGTAATGAAGTCGGTGAGCCAGAGTCTTTTCATTAACGCGTTGTAATTGTTTCTGAAGAAAAAATGTGGGCATGTCATTCAGACAATCGTGTTGCCTCTGGCCGGGGTGACTGACTCGGCATCCGTTGCATATTTCTTCTCTGTACCGATGTATCACCCCCTCCACAATATCAACCAACACTTATTTCACTGTGTCCATAAACAGAGGCGTCTTGGCCCAAGGAGCAAAATAAGCAGCAGTAGTACTGCAAGATTCGGGTGTCCAGAATGGTGGTGATGATGGTAGTCCAGGAGTTTGTTCCTGGCTGCAACTCACGGGGGGAAACTTGTTTTTTCTCAGATCCATAGCTAGTTTTCAAACTGTCGTCTTAGTGGGGTCCTTAGTTTGGAGGGAGGGGCTTATTGCGTTGAGTGTGGGGAGTCATCTGTAGAATTGAGAGTTTTTTTCACCAGTATAATGTCCCTCGCTGTTTGAGTCTTTTTTTTAAAAGTTATTTTTCATCTATCATTTTCAACCAAGCAGCAAGAGGTCAAATTTAAGAATAAGCAATAGTTTGTCACCATTTTAAGGGAAATAGTCAGAGCGCAATGTCACATCTTAAAGACCGCTTGAACTTGTTTGTAAAACGGACAGCACGTCAGTTTCAAGAAAAGATGACACCGTGTTTATGCATGACATGCAAAATATCTTGAAGCCCTACAACCAGAAAAAAAAAAAAGGTACAAGTATATTGTGGTGAAAATATGGCAAAAGGTCGTAATATTGTATAATGTATTGTTTCATCGAAACAGTGTTAAAATCACTAACTTGCCTTTTAGAGTCGCAGTTTTTACAAACATTCTGTTTTGTTAAGAGCTACCAAAACATAGTAAACATCGCAATTATTCCCAAAACAAACTGGGAATGGGGACATCGATAACATATTTTAATGTTTAATTTTCTTCAGGGCTACCGTAGTGCACATTGATGAACACTTTAAAACAAAAATAATGCTTACAAGTCTAAATGAGCCGGATTTTAGCTTTGAGCTAATTTCCATCTGTAGTCCCGTCACATACAACATATAAGAACATGACATTTATATATACAGAAAAAATAAATACATGATATGCAGAAAGAGCATGAGCAGCATACAAGCATTTACCACATGGCAGTACAATGTAGCAGCTATGATATATAAAGTGAAAGATAAGATAAAAAGCGCTACATAAAGTGCAAGAGGAGATACCCCTGTGTTAAAGTGCATTTATTTAGCGGTGATTACACGTCTGTTTGTTGCTCAACCATTCTTTAAGTTGACCTTTAAAACTATTGAGAGTGGGACAATCCCTTATCTCAGTTGGGGGGCTATTCCACAATGAGCTGCCTTTAATGGAGAGGACATTTTGTCCAAAGGTGGTCCGTCTGTGGTGGACTTCACAGTCTCCTCTGGTTTCTGACCTAGTGCTGTGTCCATTGTGTTTTCTGTGGATGAATTCCCATCAGGGGAGGGGGGCCAGCCCATGTAAATATTATTTTATAAAAAAACACATACTTTTAAAAGACTTAAAATTGTCAAAAACTCAAAAATTTTTGATTTTCAAGGATGGTACAGTGGTGGTATGACTTTGGCTTTCTGTCAAACACCTGGATAGCTCTCTTGAACAGCTGTTCTATGGGTGTCAGGCGTGTGGCACAAGCAAACGACCAGTTTGTAAAACAGTATTCAATGTGGGATAGAATCATACAGTGGAGGTATGACTTTGCAGCATTGACAGTTAAGAAAAGGTCTAATTTGTTTAAAATGTTGCAAGTTGAATTTAATGGTATTTGATACTTTCTGGATATGTTTCTTAAAAGTCAAGTGCGAGTCCAATATGACACTCCCTGTTCAAGATACTTGAACTGGGAGACTAGTTCTATTTCTGCTCCATTTAAAAATACATTGGATCCTTCGATTTTGATGGATCGTTTACTGAACATCATCGTTTGCATCAACATGCATACTGTTTTTGTTTTACTCATACTTTCAATATGCAGATTGTGTTATATAGCTTTAGATAGAATGTTTTTTCTTCCTCTTTGCATAATTTGCATCCGCAATCCTTTGCCAGTAGGTGTTTCCACAGTCCTTGCGGTTTTCCAATTGTTCCAAAACTAATTGGGAGCTACTGTAAGCTATTTGTATTTGCATTTTAGCACATTACTTCCTGCAGTGATTCAGAAAGTATTGTGTTTGGGCTTTTATTGTGAAAGGGAGAACACTACTCAGAGCCAGACATAATTTCAAAGAGAAAGCGAGTCTTATAGGGAGCCAATTTAAATGCTCATGTCGTCTTTATTCTACATCCATTACAAATTTGACATTATGATAAGTTGTCTACAGCCACTTTAAATGCAATCAAATGCATATTTCTAAGTGCTTACAACTTTAAAAATCTTTACGTACAAATGACTGTATATTGAATATATTTCTGTACCCAGTGTTGAACAGGACCCAAACCTTTGAGAGATGAAAACGGACAAATCTGCTTTAATCAACTGCCAAGTAGTCAAGTCTGCATTTGTGTCTGTACATTTGTAAAACGTGGAATTCGATTTCTTTTTAATGGCCTAGGTGGATTTTGGCTTTTTTCTCTTGCCAAGATACTTTTAGACACACTTTGAGGTATGCAAAACCTTAAAACTAGAACACTGATGGCTGGCTTACGCTGCAAACTTCATCACCTTTTAACAAGAGAGTAAGTATATAAAACGTTATTTTGTATATTTTACACATCAGCAGAAACAGAGAGAGATGGCAGGAAGGGGGGAGACAGTCTCCCCCACCTTTACAGACACAGTGTTTTAGAGAGAACAAATACAAGTGTAAGGTAAGTGTTTTTAAAATCCCTCCCCCCTCTGTCTAGTGATAAGATGGCAGGAAGGGGGGAGGAAGGGGCAGGGCCAGGCTGACACACACACACACGCACACACGCACGCACGCACGCACGCACGCACACACACACACACACACACACACACACACACACACACACACACACACACACACACACACACACACACACACACACACACACACACACACACACACACACACACCAAAAGGCCTGACAGCCATCGGAAGCGGTAAGGGTGACAGTAAGGGAGTGTGTGCAGACTAACTTAATCAACACTTTTGACTAGGAAGGCAAAATGTGCTTTCTTTGTTCTGATCAGCCCCCATCTGCATACTCTGTCCGAATACATTGAGAGTTACTTTTCACTCTAACAGTGTTCCACTGGAGTCATAGCTTTCTGAACTTATTTCTTAGCAGCATTTCGGTTTCTTTTTAATGGCCTAGGGAATTTTGGCTTTTTTTTTCTGTTGCCAAGATACTTTTAGACACACTTTGAGGTATGCAAAACCTTAAAACTAGAACACTGATGGCTGGCTTACGCTGCAAACTTCATCACCTTTTACCAAGAGAGTAAGTATATAAAACGTTATTTTGTATATTTTACACATCAGCAGAAACAGAGAGAGATGGCAGGAAGAGGGAGACAGTCTCCCCCACCTTTACAGACACTGTGGTTTGGAGAGAACAAATACAAGTGTAAGGTAAGTGTTTTTAAATGACATCCCCCCTCTGTCTAGTGATAAGATGGCAGACACACACACACACACACACACACACACACACACACACACACACACACACACACACACACACACACACACACACACACACACACACATACACACACACACACACACTTGGGGGCGGGCCCACCTGTCAGTTTTTATGCATACTAATGTGATTGAAACAGCATTTCTTTTTTTTTCTTTTTTTTTTAAATTTATTTATATTTTTTTATTATACACCATAAGGCGCAACAGTGGGGGCTTTTCACACCTGTGAATACACATCACCCCCCTCCTATCGACGGATCTCACACCTACTTGGGATCTCACACCTACTTGGGATATCACACCTACTTGAGATCTAACAACTCGATCAAAGGGGAGGCGGGACTTAGCTCATTTGCATAATTGGGGGAGGTGTGACCCTTCACTTTTTTATGCATACTAATGTGATGGAAGCGGGATGAATATTACTACTAGCAGGCGTGGTGCTTTCACTGTGTTTATCTCCTATCCTGGAACATATCCTGCTTCGGAGCACAGACTAGGTTCCAGGATAAGTCACCATGGAGATCTAGCCCGCTAAAAAGTGAACCAGCTTCGTAGTACCGGAAATCCCAGAAGTTATCTTGCTAAACGAAAATCCTGCTCCGTAGTAGGCTATACCCCCCAGGTTATGTTCCAGATAAGAGATCAACTCAGTGAAAGCACCGCCTGCTGACCAATCAGAGCTCAGTGTGCGGAGTTTAAATCTATCAAGTCATATTACAGGAGAAAGGAAATACATTTTAAACTGCCGAATGCAGGGAAGACGCCGACGTGTCGAACTTATCATTCATATCACATCATCAATCACATCATCGATCATATAATATCATAATATATAATCTATTTCCTTATCTGAGACAGCTAGTTTGAGCCGTATCTGGCCGTGCAACACTCACAGTGTCACATACTGTATGTAGAAGTATTATTTTAAGCAACAAATTAAGTTGAAGAAACACTCAAATGCAATTAAAGTCAGATCCACTCGTGTCTTAGTGGTGCAGTGATATCATAAACCTGTTAATGTACGTATTCAAACACTCTGTAGTTTATTTTATTTTTTTACAAGCTGTTCTGTATTCACCTTGCAGGTGCAGCTATTTGGTTTTTATCCTGGTTTATCTGCTTAAGTCATTGATGTTTAAAGTTTAACTTTGTCATATTTGTGATAGTTTACTTTTCCTTAATGGAGTATGCCGCTGCGCTGTCAGTCCGGTTCTCCATGTTTTTGATTGGTCAAATGTTGCTAACCCCGCCCCTTTCACGTGAACGCGCTCTCAGCCGGACAGAGAAACCCTGGGTTGATTTACCGAGTTGATAACCAGCGTCGTAGGACCGCTTAGCGAGATCTTGCTTGTTAGGGTTAGTTAAGCCAGATAACTCAAACATATCCAGGGTCTGTTGAACTGGCTTCGTAGTACAGGGCACTGGAGGGGTAGCGGTCCAAGTTGTGCTTACTCTGATTTGCAGTGCAAAACCAAGGAAGCTATCTTCCACTTTCAATGGCTGAAGGTATTTGCCTTTGACAAACGTCCTTGAAAGAGAGTTTATACAAAACTATCTTTCTCTCCCATGGAGCTGATCGGTAACCCCCTTTTTCCCCAAAAAAAACTGATTTAATGTACGCAAGTGCGAATACTCTGCATTCCACTTGAGCATGCCATTTTGTGACTGATTTGAAGGCCTTCAGCCTATTAGAAAAATGGTGCACTAAGAACTTGCGATCTTTTTGTCCATAAAAACATTTATAAGGATTTACTTTTTCAAGATTATGGAAATATATCGTATCTTCTGTGGTCATATGTCATGTTTATTTTCATTGCCAAACCTCTGATGTCTTTAGATCACACAAGACAGCGCCTACCTAGAATTAACTTAGCAAGCAAAAAACATTTTCCTTGCAAAAGTAATAATCCCTTTGCCGGTCTTTTTTCCAAAACAACATTGACTATTAGGTGCCAGTTCTCCATCACTGTCAGGGTCACTTAAGCAAGGCACAGAACCCCCACATATTCCCTGCACTATAGCATCTGCCCACTGCCCCTAATACTAGGATAGGGGAACCAGTTAACATCCAGGGAGGGAACATCGAGATTGTGGAATAGTACAAGTACCTTGGTTTCCATGGGAACAATAAACTGGACTGGTCAGACACACACATATGACCTCACCCATCTTCTATGGTGTGGCCTGCTGGGGCAGCAGCATCTCGGCTGCTGACAGGAAGCGCCTGAACTGACTGGTAAAGAAGGCCAGCTCTGTCCTGGGGAGTCCTCTGGACACTGTGGAGGCGGTGGGAGACAGGAGAATGGCAGCCAAGCTGTCCTCCCTGCTGGACAATGTGTCCCACCCTCTCCAGGACCCCCTGTCTGCCCTGTGCAGCTCCTTCAGTGACAGGCTTAATACTAGGATTAGTTTTATTCCAGAGATGATATTAGACTTGTGTATGGTGCTTTGTAAATGTGTTTGAAAATTGAAAGAGGATTTGTTTCGAATCTCACATTTACATTTTGGTAGTTTGAAACCTTTAAAATGTTGTCATTATTTTTCTATCTTTCTAGATGTATTGCTAACAATAATAAGAAAAGAGAGATGACTTGGCCCTTAACTGTTAACAAATGTTACATGTGATGGATGACGTGAAGTGTTTGTAAGGACAAAGCTCATATACAGTGTCAGGGTGTGTGAGCCTTCAGACCAGCTCAGCTCACGTAGAGCTCACATCGATACAAGAATGGGCTCCAACCTGCTCACTGTCGGAGGAGGGAAAATTCATTTGCATGATTTTAGATTCATCAGGTGAACTCAACAGGCATCTCTGCTGAATTGATATCCTCTTTGTTGTGGGAGTACAGACTGGAATAATACTTTTTTTTTTAATAGGTTCATGTCTTAATTGCTTTTTGTAAATGTCGTTGGAAAATCTATATTTGACCAATATCACTGCTGATCAGTATCAGGGGTTACTGGAAAGAATTCTGATGTCCACTCTGACTACAGTGCCATGCTTTGTGTTTCTCTTCATTAATGGAGTTATGTTATTCACCTTGAGGAGTAAAACGGTGTTTCGTGAAACCTCCCGTTATGTTCTTCTGTTTAACCTCCTTTTTGCAGACACTCTACAGATGGCAATGAGCCAATTACTGTACCTGCTCTCTACTGGCAGAATGACACTGACATATACTGTGTGTGGCCTTCTCCTCATAGTTGCCAATCTAACAAATGAAATTTCTCCTCTCACACTGGTGGTGATGTCTCTGGAGAGATATGTAGCTGTGTGCTACCCACTGAGGCACTCTACCATCATTACCACCAGAAACACAGCAGTGGCTGTCATTGTTGTTTGGGCCGTGAGTTCACTTCATATCCTGGCACGAGTTATTCTACTGTTA